>NC_080188.1:100727141-100985416 GCF_030028045.1 Hippopotamus amphibius kiboko | reverse complement strand
ACTTCGTGCATGCCACCCACATGGCAAGGCCATGAAGGCCACGGGGTGTCACCTAGAATTATAAAACACAGCCCAACAGTGTACCACCTTGTGCATGCCATGCATGTGGTGATGCTGTCATGACAATCAGGTAACACCTTGAATTGGGCACACCCCATCAGGCAGGGTGCCATCTCGTGAGGGTAACCTGGGTTGCTAGGCCCTCTCGGCCACCAGGTGGCCCCTAGGCCCATGCAAACCCCACCCACCAGAGTGCCATCTCACAAGGGTCACACTTGTGGCATTGCCCTCACAGCAACAGGCTGTCACCTAGGCCCAGGCACATCCAGCCAAACAGGGTGCCACCGCGCATGTGTCAGCCATGTGGTGAGGCTGTAATGGCTGCCAGATGTCACCTCAGCTCAGTCACACCCTGCCCGGCAACAAGCCACCTCACATGGGTCATCCGTGTTGAGAGGCTGTCACAATCATGGGGTGTCGATTGGCCCCATCACACCCTGCTGGCACGGTGCCACATCATGCATACCACCCAAGTGCTGAGGCCATTATGGTCACAAGGTGTAACCTTGGTCCAGTAACACCCCACCCAGATGGGTGCACCCTTGCCCTTGTCACACACATAGCTGCACCGTCAAAGCCACCGGGGGTCACCTAGACCCCCTCACATCCCACCTGCGGTGTGCCACTTTGCATGTGCCACCCATGTTGCAAGGCCATTATGGCTGCCAGATGTCACCTCAGATCCATCACACCCCACCTAGCAGGGTGCCACCTCACATCAGTCACCCACGTGCTGAGGCCATCAGGGCTGCCAGGTGTCACATCCACCTGGGCATATCCACCCAGTGGGGTGCCACCTCACATAGGTAACCCATGTGGCAAGTACATCATAGCTGCTGGCTGTCACCTCAGACCAGGCACATGCCACCTGATGGGGAGCCACTTTGCACCTGTCACCCGAGTGGCAAGGCCATCACAGAAGCTGTGTTTGACCTTGGCCAGGGCACATGCCGCCTGGTGGGATGCCACCACACCAGGGTCACCTATGTGGTGAGGCTGACATTCCATTGGGTTTCACCTCAGCCCAGTCACACATCACCTGGGGGCTGCCACCTCGCATGGGTCACCCACATGTTGATGCCCTCATGAATGCTGGGATTCACTTTCGCCAGGGCACACACCAACTGGAGGAGTGCCACATACTGTGGTGCATCTGCCTGATGAGGCCTGCATGGCAGCTGGGTGTCACCTAGACCTGGGCACTCCCCACCCATCATGGTGACACTTTGCACATGCCACCAGCATGGCGATGAGGTCAGGAGGCCGAGTTTCACCTCGGCTACTTCACAACCTGCCCAGTGGGGAGCCACATCATGCAGGTGATGCACATGGCAAGACCCTCATGGCCAGGGTGTCACTTAGGCCTGGTAACACCCTGCCCCACAGAGTGCCACTTCACACATATCACCCATGAGGCAAGGCCGTAATGGTCACTGGGTGTCACCTTGGCCCAGTTACACACTGCCTGGCTGTGTGCCACCATGTGTGGGTCTCCCGTGTGGCTAGGCCTTCATGCCCACTGGGTTTCACCTCAGAACTGGCACAACCCGCCCAGCTGGGTGCAACCTCATGTGGGTCACCCACGTATTGAGGCCATAATGGAAGTGGGGTTTGACCTTGGCCTGGGCAAATCCCACCCTGAGGGATGCCACTCCACATGTGCCATCTGCATGGTGAGGCCACCATGGCCACCAGGTGTCACCTCGGCCTTGGGTCACTCTGCCCAGTGGAGAGCAACCTCATGCATGCCACCCATGTGGTGAGGCCTTGTACAGGTCACCTGCATGGTGAGGCCATCACATCCACCAGGTGTCACTTTGGCACAGTCATGTGCTGCCCAACAGGTGGCCACATCACACTGGTCATCCACGTGGTAAGGCTGTCATGGCCCCTGAGTGTCACCTTGGCCTGGGCACACGCAACCCAGTGGGGTGCCACCCATGTGGTGAGGCCATCACAGAACCTGTGTTTGACCTTGGCCCAGAAACACCTGCCCAGTGGGGTTCCAGCCTGCCAGGGTCACCCATGTGGTGAGGCCAACACACTGCCAGGTGTCACCTAGGCCTGGGCACACCCCACCTGGTGGGATGCTCCATCTCATTGGTCACCCGCATGTTGAGCACACTACTGTGGCCTGGTGGAACCTCTGCCCCATCACTCCCTACCTGGTGGGGTGCTACCTCGTACAGGCCACCCGCATGGCAAGGCCGTAACAACCACCAGGTGTCACCTCAGCCCCATTGTACTCCACCCATCAGGGTGCCACCTCACGCGGGTCACCTGTGAGGCAAACCCATCATGGCCGCCAGGTGTCACATCAGTCCTGTCAAACCCCACCAGGTCAGGTACCACCTGACATATGTCACCAGCATGGCAAGGTCATCATGACCATGGTGTGTCACCTCAGCCCCATAACACACCACCTGGCAGGGTGAAACCTTGCATGAGCCACCCGGGTGGTGAAGACATCACAGCCACTGAGTGTCAAAATGGCCCAGACACACACCTCATGGTGGAATGCCACCTCATGCAGGTCACCCATGTGGTGTGGCCTTCACAGCCACCATGTGTCACCTCGGCCCCAACTCTCCCTACCTGATGGGGTGCTACCTCACATGTGCCACCCACATGACAATGCAGTCACAGCCACTAGCTGTCACCTCATCCCCATGACACCACACCTGGTGGGGTGTCATCTCTTGCATGCCACCCATGTGATGAGGACACCACAGCCACCAGGTGTCACCTTAGCTCAATCACACTCTGTCCTCCAGTGTGTCACCTCATGCAAGCCACCCGTGTTGTGAGTCCATCACTGTCATCAGGTGTCACCTCAACCCAGGTGCACCTCGCCGTGTGCAATGCCACTTTGCACGAGTCACCTGAAATGTGAGGCCATCATGGCTGCCAGGTGTCACCTAGGCCTGGGCACACCCCACCTGGTGGGATGCTACATCTCATTGGTCACCCGCATGTTGAGGACATTACAGTGGCCTGCTGGAACCTCGGCCCCATCACTCCCTACCTGGTGGGGTGCTACCTCGTACATGCCACCCACATGGCAAGGCCGTCACAGCCACAAGGTGTCACCTCAGCCTGGTCACACCCACCCCAGTGGAGTGTCACCTTACACATGCCACCCATATTGCTCATCTGTCACACCAACCATGTGTCACCTCAACCTGGGTGCACCCCACCCAGCACTGGTAACCCACCTTGCAGGGCAATCACAGCAGCCAGGTGACACCTGGGCATGGGCACACCCCACCCAGCAGGATACCACCTCATGCGGGTCACCAGTGTGTTGAGGCCCTCACGGCAGCCATGTTTCACCTAGGCCTGGGCACACCCCACCCAGTGGGGTTTCAACTCACGAATGGCACCCATGTAGTGAGGCCTTCATGGCTGCTGGTTGTCACCTTGGCCAAGTCATACACCACCCAGTGGGATGCCACCACACAGGGGTAACCAGCGTGGCGAGGCTGTCACAGCTGTCGGGTGTCATCTTGGCCCGTCCACGCCATGCACAGCTGGGTGCCACCTCATTCTAGCCACCCACGTGGCAAGTCATCTCAGTCACCATGTTTCCCTTTGGCCCCATCACTCTAGGCCGGGTGGGGTGCGACAACACATGTGCTACCCCCATGGTGAGGCAGTAACAGCCATAGTGTTTTACCTCATCCCCATGACACCATGCCCAGTGGGGTGTCATCTCTTGTGTGCCATCCATGTGGCAAGCCCATCATGGCTGCCGGGTGTCACCTCAGCCCGATCACACCCTACCTGGCAGGGCTAACCTCATGCATGCCACCCACATTGCAAGTCCAATGTGGTCGCTGTGTCATGTCAACCCAGTCACACCACACCATGCAGGATACCAAATCGCATGGGTCACCTGTGTTGTGAGGCCATCACAGCCACTGAGTGTCACCTCGGCCTGGGTACACCTTGCCCATTGGGATGTCACCTAGCATGTGCCTCCCACATGGTGCAGCACTCACGGCCACCAATTTCCAGCCCCGTCACTCCCTGACCAGAAGAATGTCACCTCGACATAGGACCTGCATGGCAAGGTGGTCACACCACTGGGTGTCACGTCTGCATGGTCACATCCCACCCCGCAGGTTGCCACCTGGCAAAGGTCAACTGCATGGTGAAGCTGTCATGGCTGCCAGATGTCTCCTCTGCCTGAGCACACAATGCCTGGTGGGGAGCCACCATGCACAGATCACCCACGTGATGAGGCCCTCACAGCTGCCGGGTGTCACCTTGGTTGCTTTACCCACCACCCAGTGGGGTACCACCTCGTATGGGTGACCTGCATGGAGAAGCCATCACTGCCACTGGGTGACAGCTTAGCTCAGTCACACCATGTCTTGTGGGGAGCCACCTCACTTGGGTCACCCATGTGGTGAGGCTGTCATAGCCATGGGATGTCACCTTGACCCCTTCATAGCTTTCACAGCAGGTTGCCACCACGCTGGAGCCACCTAAGAGGCAAGGGATCATGACCACCACGTGTCATCTCAGCCATGTCACACCCCTCCAGGCAAGGTGCTACCTCACCCATGTCACCAGCATGGTGAGGCTACCAAGGCCACGAGGTGTCACCTAAGCCCACTCAGACACTGCCTGATGGGGTGCTACATAGTGCATGCTACTCACATGGCTAGGCCATCATGGCCACTGGGTGTCACTTCAGCCCCATCATTCCCCGCCCTGCCAGGTGCCACCTTGATGTGCCACCTGCATAGCTAGGCAATCACACCACTAGGTGCCACCTTGTCCCTGTGACACCACACCTGGCACCATGTCATCTCTTGTGTGTCCCCCATGTAGTGAGGCCATCACGGCCACTGGGTGTCACCTCTTCCTGGTCAATACCCACCTGCCAGGGTGTCAACTAGCATGTGCTTCCCTCAGGACGAGACCATCACAGCCACCAGGTGTCACCTCAGCCCGATCACACACTGCACAGTGGGGTGTCACCTGGTGCATGCCACCTGTGCTGCAAGTCTGTCTCGGTCAAAGTGTGTCACCTCAACCCGGGCATACCCCACCATGTGAGATGCCACCTCGCATGGTTACTCACGTTGTGAGCACCTCTATGCCACCAGATGTCACCTTGGCCTGGTTACACCCTGCCAGGCAGGGTGCCAGCTCATGTGGGTCACCCATGTGGTGAGGTCCTCATGGCCACTGGGCATCACCTTGGACCAGTCACACACCACCTAACGGGGTGCCAGTTTGCAAGGGTCACCCATGTGATGTGGCTCTCACAGCTGCTGTGGATCACTTTGGCCTGCTCACACTGCAGCCTGCAGGGTGCAATCTCACACTTGCTACGATTGTGGCGAGGCTGTCATGGACGCCAGGTGTCCCCTTGGCCTGGTCACAACCCACACAGCATGGTGCCACCTCTTGCAGGTCACCCATGTGGCAAGGCCATCTTGCTGCCGGGTGTCACCTCAGCTTGGTCACAACCTGCCCAGCAGGAAGACACCTAGTATAGGTCACCAGGGTTGCGAGGCTGTCACAGCCACAGGGTGTCCATTGGCCCCATCGCACCTTGCCTGGCAGGGTGCTACCATGTGTGTGCCACCCAAGTGGTGAGGCCATCACAGCCACCAGGTGCCACCTCAGCCCTGTAACACCCCACCTGGTGGGGTGCAACCTTGCACTTGCCACCCATGGTGCTGGGCCATCACAGCACCATGTGTCTCCTTGGCACCCTTACACCCTGCCCAGAGTGGTGGCACTTTGCAGGTTCCACCCACATTGCAAGGCCATTATGGCTGCTGGGTGTCACTTCAGCCCCACCACACCCTGCCTGGTGGGGTGTCAACTCATGTGATTCACCCACGTGGTGAGGCCATCAGGGATATCAGGCCTCACCTCAGCCCAGGCACATCCACCCTGTGGGGTGCCACCTTACATGTGTAAGCCATGTGGTGAGGCTGTCAGTGTTGCCAGGTCTCACCTCAGCCCAGGGACACCATGGCCGGCCAGGAGCCACTTCGTGCATGCCACCCACATGGCAAGGCCATGAAGGCCACGGGGTGTCACCTAGAATTATAAAACACAGCCCAACAGTGTACCACCTTGTGCATGCCATGCATGTGGTGATGCTGTCATGACAATCAGGTAACACCTTGAATTGGGCACACCCCATCAGGCAGGGTGCCATCTCGTGAGGGTAACCTGGGTTGCTAGGCCCTCTCGGCCACCAGGTGGCCCCTAGGCCCATGCAAACCCCACCCACCAGAGTGCCATCTCACAAGGGTCACACTTGTGGCATTGCCCTCACAGCAACAGGCTGTCACCTAGGCCCAGGCACATCCAGCCAAACAGGGTGCCACCAAGCATTTGTCAGCCAAGTGGTGAGGCTGTAATGGCTGCCAGATGTCACCTCAGCTCAGTCACACCCTGCCCGGCAACAAGCCACCTCACATGGGTCATCCGTGTTGAGAGGCTGTCACAATCATGGGGTGTCGATTGGCCCCATCACACCCTGCTGGCACGGTGCCACATCAGGCATACCACCCAAGTGCTGAGGCCATTATGGTCACAAGGTGTAACCTTGGTCCAGTAACACCCCACCCAGATGGGTGCACCCTTGCCCTTGTCACACACATAGCTGCACCGTCAAAGCCACCGGGGGTCACCTAGACCCCCTCACATCCCACCTGCGGTGTGCCACTTTGCATGTGCCACCCATGTTGCAAGGCCATTATGGCTGCCAGATGTCACCTCAGATCCATCACACCCCACCTAGCAGGGTGCCACCTCACATCAGTCACCCACGTGCTGAGGCCATCAGGGCTGCCAGGTGTCACATCCACCTGGGCATATCCACCCAGTGGGGTGCCACCTCACATAGGTAACCCATGTGGCAAGTACATCATAGCTGCTGGCTGTCACCTCAGACCAGGCACATGCCACCTGATGGGGAGCCACTTTGCACCTGTCACCCGAGTGGCAAGGCCATCACAGAAGCTGTGTTTGACCTTGGCCAGGGCACATGCCGCCTGGTGGGATGCCACCACACCAGGGTCACCTATGTGGTGAGGCTGACATTCCATTGGGTTTCACCTCAGCCCAGTCACACATCACCTGGGGGCTGCCACCTCGCATGGGTCACCCACATGTTGATGCCCTCATGAATGCTGGGATTCACTTTCGCCAGGGCACACACCAACTGGAGGAGTGCCACATACTGTGGTGCATCTGCCTGATGAGGCCTGCATGGCAGCTGGGTGTCACCTAGACCTGGGCACTCCCCACCCATCATGGTGACACTTTGCACATGCCACCAGCATGGCGATGAGGTCAGGAGGCCGAGTTTCACCTCGGCTACTTCACAACCTGCCCAGTGGGGAGCCACATCATGCAGGTGATGCACATGGCAAGACCCTCATGGCCAGGGTGTCACTTAGGCCTGGTAACACCCTGCCCCACAGAGTGCCACTTCACACATATCACCCATGAGGCAAGGCCGTAATGGTCACTGGGTGTCACCTTGGCCCAGTTACACACTGCCTGGCTGTGTGCCACCATGTGTGGGTCTCCCGTGTGGCTAGGCCTTCATGCCCACTGGGTTTCACCTCAGAACTGGCACAACCCGCCCAGCTGGGTGCAACCTCATGTGGGTCACCCACGTATTGAGGCCATAATGGAAGTGGGGTTTGACCTTGGCCTGGGCAAATCCCACCCTGAGGGATGCCACTCCACATGTGCCATCTGCATGGTGAGGCCACCATGGCCACCAGGTGTCACCTCGGCCTTGGGTCACTCTGCCCAGTGGAGAGCAACCTCATGCATGCCACCAATGTGGTGAGGCCTTGTACAGGTCACCTGCATGGTGAGGCCATCACATCCACCAGGTGTCACTTTGGCACAGTCATGTGCTGCCCAACAGGTGGCCACATCACACTGGTCATCCACGTGGTAAGGCTGTCATGGCCCCTGAGTGTCACCTTGGCCTGGGCACACGCAACCCAGTGGGGTGCCACCCATGTGGTGAGGCCATCACAGAACCTGTGTTTGACCTTGGCCCAGAAACACCTGCCCAGTGGGGTTCCAGCCTGCCAGGGTCACCCATGTGGTGAGGCCAACACACTGCCAGGTGTCACCTAGGCCTGGGCACACCCCACCTGGTGGGATGCTCCATCTCATTGGTCACCCGCATGTTGAGCACACTACTGTGGCCTGGTGGAACCTCTGCCCCATCACTCCCTACCTGGTGGGGTGCTACCTCGTACAGGCCACCCGCATGGCAAGGCCGTAACAACCACCAGGTGTCACCTCAGCCCCATTGTACTCCACCCATCAGGGTGCCACCTCACACGGGTCACCTGTGAGGCAAACCCATCATGGCCGCCAGGTGTCACATCAGTCCTGTCAAACCCCACCAGGTCAGGTACCACCTGACATATGTCACCAGCATGGCAAGGTCATCATGACCATGGTGTGTCACCTCAGCCCCATAACACACCACCTGGCAGGGTGAAACCTTGCATGAGCCACCCGGGTGGTGAAGACATCACAGCCACTGAGTGTCAAAATGGCCCAGACACACACCTCATGGTGGAATGCCACCTCATGCAGGTCACCCATGTGGTGTGGCCGTCACAGACACCATGTGTCACCTCGGCCCCAACTCTCCCTACCTGATGGGGTGCTACCTCACATGTGCCACCCACATGACAATGCAGTCACAGCCACTAGCTGTCACCTCATCCCCATGACACCACACCTGGTGGGGTGTCATCTCTTGCATGCCACCCATGTGATGAGGACACCACAGCCACCAGGTGTCACCTTAGCTCAATCACACTCTGTCCTCCAGTGTGTCACCTCATGCAAGCCACCCGTGTTGTGAGTCCATCACTGTCATCAGGTGTCACCTCAACCCAGGTGCACCTCGCCGTGTGCAATGCCACTTTGCACGAGTCACCTGAAATGTGAGGCCATCATGGCTGCCAGGTGTCACCTAGGCCTGGGCACACCCCACCTGGTGGGATGCTACATCTCATTGGTCACCCGCATGTTGAGGACATTACAGTGGCCTGCTGGAACCTCGGCCCCATCACTCCCTACCTGGTGGGGTGCTACCTCGTACATGCCACCCACATGGCAAGGCTGTCACAGCCACAAGGTGTCACCTCAGCCTGGTCACACCCACCCCAGTGGAGTGTCACCTTACACATGCCACCCATATTGCTCATCTGTCACACCAACCATGTGTCACCTCAACCTGGGTGCACCCCACCCAGCACTGGTAACCCACCTTGCAGGGCAATCACAGCAGCCAGGTGACACCTGGGCATGGGCACACCCCACCCAGCAGGATACCACCTCATGCGGGTCACCAGTGTGTTGAGGCCCTCACGGCAGCCATGTTTCACCTAGGCCTGGGCACACCCCACCCAGTGGGGTTTCAACTCACGAATGGCACCCATGTAGTGAGGCCTTCATGGCTGCTGGTTGTCACCTTGGCCAAGTCATACACCACCCAGTGGGATGCCACCACACAGGGGTAACCAGCGTGGCGAGGCTGTCACAGCTGTCGGGTGTCATCTTGGCCCGTCCACGCCATGCACAGCTGGGTGCCACCTCATTCTAGCCACCCACGTGGCAAGTCATCTCAGTCACCATGTTTCCCTTTGGCCCCATCACTCTAGGGCGGGTGGGGTGCGACAACACATGTGCTACCCCCATGGTGAGGCAGTAACAGCCATAGTGTTTTACCTCATCCCCATGACACCATGCCCAGTGGGGTGTCATCTCTTGTGTGCCATCCATGTGGCAAGCCCATCATGGCTGCCGGGTGTCACCTCAGCCCGATCACACCCTACCTGGCAGGGCTAACCTCATGCATGCCACCCACATTGCAAGTCCAATGTGGTCGCTGTGTCATGTCAACCCAGTCACACCACACCATGCAGGATACCAAATCGCATGGGTCACCTGTGTTGTGAGGCCATCACAGCCACTGAGTGTCACCTCGGCCTGGGTACACCTTGCCCATTGGGATGTCACCTAGCATGTGCCTCCCACATGGTGCAGCACTCACGGCCACCAATTTCCAGCCCCGTCACTCCCTGACCAGAAGAATGTCACCTCGACATAGGACCTGCATGGCAAGGTGGTCACACCACTGGGTGTCACGTCTGCATGGTCACATCCCACCCCGCAGGTTGCCACCTGGCAAAGGTCAACTGCATGGTGAAGCTGTCATGGCTGCCAGATGTCTCCTCTGCCTGAGCACACAATGCCTGGTGGGGAGCCACCATGCACAGATCACCCACGTGATGAGGCCCTCACAGCTGCCGGGTGTCACCTTGGTTGCTTTACCCACCACCCAGTGGGGTACCACCTCGTATGGGTGACCTGCATGGAGAAGCCATCACTGCCACTGGGTGACAGCTTAGCTCAGTCACACCATGTCTTGTGGGGAGCCACCTCACTTGGGTCACCCATGTGGTGAGGCTGTCATAGCCATGGGATGTCACCTTGACCCCTTCATAGCTTTCACAGCAGGTTGCCACCACGCTGGAGCCACCTAAGAGGCAAGGGATCATGACCACCACGTGTCATCTCAGCCATGTCACACCCCTCCAGGCAAGGTGCTACCTCACCCATGTCACCAGCATGGTGAGGCTACCAAGGCCACGAGGTGTCACCTAAGCCCACTCAGACACTGCCTGATGGGGTGCTACATAGTGCATGCTACTCACATGGCTAGGCCATCATGGCCACTGGGTGTCACTTCAGCCCCATCATTCCCCGCCCTGCCAGGTGCCACCTTGATGTGCCACCTGCATAGCTAGGCAATCACACCACTAGGTGCCACCTTGTCCCTGTGACACCACACCTGGCACCATGTCATCTCTTGTGTGTCCCCCATGTAGTGAGGCCATCACGGCCACTGGGTGTCACCTCTTCCTGGTCAATACCCACCTGCCAGGGTGTCAACTAGCATGTGCTTCCCTCAGGACGAGACCATCACAGCCACCAGGTGTCACCTCAGCCCGATCACACACTGCACAGTGGGGTGTCACCTGGTGCATGCCACCTGTGCTGCAAGTCTGTCTTGGTCAAAGTGTGTCACCTCAACCCGGGCATACCCCACCATGTGAGATGCCACCTCGCATGGTTACTCACGTTGTGAGCACCTCTATGCCACCAGATGTCACCTTGGCCTGGTTACACCCTGCCAGGCAGGGTGCCAGCTCATGTGGGTCACCCATGTGGTGAGGTCCTCATGGCCACTGGGCATCACCTTGGACCAGTCACACACCACCTAACGGGGTGCCAGTTTGCAAGGGTCACCCATGTGATGTGGCTCTCACAGCTGCTGTGGATCACTTTGGCCTGCTCACACTGCAGCCTGCAGGGTGCAATCTCACACTTGCTACGATTGTGGCGAGGCTGTCATGGCCGCCAGGTGTCCCCTTGGCCTGGTCACAACCCACACAGCATGGTGCCACCTCTTGCAGGTCACCCATGTGGCAAGGCCATCTTGCTGCCGGGTGTCACCTCAGCTTGGTCACAACCTGCCCAGCCGGAAGACACCTAGTATAGGTCACCAGGGTTGCGAGGCTGTCACAGCCACAGGGTGTCCATTGGCCCCATCGCACCTTGCCTGGCAGGGTGCTACCATGTGTGTGCCACCCAAGTGGTGAGGCCATCACAGCCACCAGGTGCCACCTCAGCCCTGTAACACCCCACCTGGTGGGGTGCAACCTTGCACTTGCCACCCATGGTGCTGGGCCATCACAGCACCATGTGTCTCCTTGGCACCCTTACACCCTGCCCAGAGTGGTGGCACTTTGCTGGTTCCACCCACATTGCAAGGCCATTATGGCTGCTGGGTGTCACTTCAGCCCCATCACACCCTGCCTGGTGGGGTGTCAACTCATGTGATTCACCCACGTGGTGAGGCCATCAGGGATATCAGGCCTCACCTCAGCCCAGGCACATCCACCCTGTGGGGTGCCACCTTACATGTGTAAGCCATGTGGTGAGGCCGTCAGTGTTGCCAGGTCTCACCTCAGCCCAGGGACACCATGGCCGGCCAGGAGCCACTTCGTGCATGCCACCCACATGGCAAGGCCATGAAGGCCACGGGGTGTCACCTAGAATTATAAAACACAGCCCAACAGTGTACCACCTTGTGCATGCCATGCATGTGGTGATGCTGTCATGACAATCAGGTAACACCTTGAATTGGGCACACCCCATCAGGCAGGGTGCCATCTCGTGAGGGTAACCTGGGTTGCTAGGCCCTCTCGGCCACCAGGTGGCCCCTAGGCCCATGCAAACCCCACCCACCAGAGTGCCATCTCACAAGGGTCACACTTGTGGCATTGCCCTCACAGCAACAGGCTGTCACCTAGGCCCAGGCACATCCAGCCAAACAGGGTGCCACCGCGCATGTGTCAGCCATGTGGTGAGGCTGTAATGGCTGCCAGATGTCACCTCAGCTCAGTCACACCCTGCCCGGCAACAAGCCACCTCACATGGGTCATCCGTGTTGAGAGGCTGTCACAATCATGGGGTGTCGATTGGCCCCATCACACCCTGCTGGCAGGGTGCCACATCATGCATACCACCCAAGTGCTGAGGCCATTATGGTCACAAGGTGTAACCTTGGTCCAGTAACACCCCACCCAGATGGGTGCACCCTTGCCCTTGTCACACACATAGCTGCACCGTCAAAGCCACCGGGTGTCACCTAGACCCCCTCACATCCCACCTGCGGTGTGCCACTTTGCATGTGCCACCCATGTTGCAAGGCCATTATGGCTGCCAGATGTCACCTCAGATCCATCACACCCCACCTAGCAGGGTGCCACCTCACATCAGTCACCCACGTGCTGAGGCCATCAGGGCTGCCAGGTGTCACATCCACCTGCGCATATCCACCCAGTGGGGTGCCACCTCACATAGGTAACCCATGTGGCAAGTACATCATAGCTGCTGGCTGTCACCTCAGACCAGGCACATGCCACCTGATGGGGAGCCACTTTGCACCTGTCACCCGAGTGGCAAGGCCATCACAGAAGCTGTGTTTGACCTTGGCCAGGGCACATGCCGCCTGGTGGGATGCCACCACACCAGGGTCACCTATGTGGTGAGGCTGACATTCCATTGGGTTTCACCTCAGCCCAGTCACACATCACCTGGGGGCTGCCACCTCGCATGGGTCACCCACATGTTGATGCCCTCATGAATGCTGGGATTCACTTTCGCCAGGGCACACACCAACTGGAGGAGTGCCACATACTGTGGTGCATCTGCCTGATGAGGCCTGCATGGCAGCTGGGTGTCACCTAGACCTGGGCACTCCCCACCCATCATGGTGACACTTTGCACATGCCACCAGCATGGCGATGAGGTCAGGAGGCCGAGTTTCACCTCGGCTACTTCACAACCTGCCCAGTGGGGAGCCACATCATGCAGGTGATGCACATGGCAAGACCCTCATGGCCAGGGTGTCACTTAGGCCTGGTAACACCCTGCCCCACAGAGTGCCACTTCACACATATCACCCATGAGGCAAGGCCGTAATGGTCACTGGGTGTCACCTTGGCCCAGTTACACACTGCCTGGCTGTGTGCCACCATGTGTGGGTCTCCCGTGTGGCTAGGCCTTCATGCCCACTGGGTTTCACCTCAGAACTGGCACAACCCGCCCAGCTGGGTGCAACCTCATGTGGGTCACCCACGTATTGAGGCCATAATGGAAGTGGGGTTTGACCTTGGCCTGGGCAAATCCCACCCTGAGGGATGCCACTCCACATGTGCCATCTGCATGGTGAGGCCACCATGGCCACCAGGTGTCACCTCGGCCTTGGGTCACTCTGCCCAGTGGAGAGCAACCTCATGCATGCCACCCATGTGGTGAGGCCTTGTACAGGTCACCTGCATGGTGAGGCCATCACATCCACCAGGTGTCACTTTGGCACAGTCATGTGCTGCCCAACAGGTGGCCACATCACACTGGTCATCCACGTGGTAAGGCTGTCATGGCCCCTGAGTGTCACCTTGGCCTGGGCACACGCAACCCAGTGGGGTGCCACCCATGTGGTGAGGCCATCACAGAACCTGTGTTTGACCTTGGCCCAGAAACACCTGCCCAGTGGGGTTCCAGCCTGCCAGGGTCACCCATGTGGTGAGGCCAACACACTGCCAGGTGTCACCTAGGCCTGGGCACACCCCACCTGGTGGGATGCTCCATCTCATTGGTCACCCGCATGTTGAGCACACTACTGTGGCCTGGTGGAACCTCTGCCCCATCACTCCCTACCTGGTGGGGTGCTACCTCGTACAGGCCACCCGCATGGCAAGGCCGTAACAACCACCAGGTGTCACCTCAGCCCCATTGTACTCCACCCATCAGGGTGCCACCTCACACGGGTCACCTGTGAGGCAAACCCATCATGGCCGCCAGGTGTCACATCAGTCCTGTCAAACCCCACCAGGTCAGGTACCACCTGACATATGTCACCAGCATGGCAAGGTCATCATGACCATGGTGTGTCACCTCAGCCCCATAACACACCACCTGGCAGGGTGAAACCTTGCATGAGCCACCCGGGTGGTGAAGACATCACAGCCACTGAGTGTCAAAATGGCCCAGACACACACCTCATGGTGGAATGCCACCTCATGCAGGTCACCCATGTGGGGTGGCCATCACAGACACCATGTGTCACCTCGGCCCCAACTCTCCCTACCTGATGGGGTGCTACCTCACATGTGCCACCCACATGACAATGCAGTCACAGCCACTAGCTGTCACCTCATCCCCATGACACCACACCTGGTGGGGTGTCATCTCTTGCATGCCACCCATGTGATGAGGACACCACAGCCACCAGGTGTCACCTTAGCTCAATCACACTCTGTCCTCCAGTGTGTCACCTCATGCAAGCCACCCGTGTTGTGAGTCCATCACTGTCATCAGGTGTCACCTCAACCCAGGTGCACCTCGCCGTGTGCAATGCCACTTTGCACGAGTCACCTGAAATGTGAGGCCATCATGGCTGCCAGGTGTCACCTAGGCCTGGGCACACCCCACCTGGTGGGATGCTACATCTCATTGGTCACCCGCATGTTGAGGACATTATAGTGGCCTGCTGGAACCCCGGCCCCATCACTCCCTACCTGGTGGGGTGCTACCTCGTACATGCCACCCACATGGCAAGGCCGTCACAGCCACAAGGTGTCACCTCAGCCTGGTCACACCCACCCCAGTGGAGTGTCACCTTACACATGCCACCCATATTGCTCATCTGTCACACCAACCATGTGTCACCTCAACCTGGGTGCACCCCACCCAGCACTGGTAACCCACCTTGCAGGGCAATCACAGCAGCCAGGTGACACCTGGGCATGGGCACACCCCACCCAGCAGGATACCACCTCATGCGGGTCACCAGTGTGTTGAGGCCCTCACGGCAGCCATGTTTCACCTAGGCCTGGGCACACCCCACCCAGTGGGGTTTCAACTCACGAATGGCACCCATGTAGTGAGGCCTTCATGGCTGCTGGTTGTCACCTTGGCCAAGTCATACACCACCCAGTGGGATGCCACCACACAGGGGTAACCAGCGTGGCGAGGCTGTCACAGCTGTCGGGTGTCATCTTGGCCCGTCCACGCCATGCACAGCTGGGTGCCACCTCATTCTAGCCACCCACGTGGCAAGTCATCTCAGTCACCATGTTTCACTTTGGCCCCATCACTCTAGGGCGGGTGGGGTGCGACAACACATGTGCTACCCCCATGGTGAGGCAGTAACAGCCATAGTGTTTTACCTCATCCCCATGACACCATGCCCAGTGGGGTGTCATCTCTTGTGTGCCATCCATGTGGCAAGCCCATCATGGCTGCCGGGTGTCACCTCAGCCCGATCACACCCTACCTGGCAGGGCTAACCTCATGCATGCCACCCACATTGCAAGTCCAATGTGGTCGCTGTGTCATGTCAACCCAGTCACACCACACCATGCAGGATACCAAATCGCATGGGTCACCTGTGTTGTGAGGCCATCACAGCCACTGAGTGTCACCTCGGCCTGGGTACACCTTGCCCATTGGGATGTCACCTAGCATGTGCCTCCCACATGGTGCAGCACTCACGGCCACCAATTTCCAGCCCCGTCACTCCCTGACCAGAAGAATGTCACCTCGACATAGGACCTGCATGGCAAGGTGGTCACACCACTGGGTGTCACGTCTGCATGGTCACATCCCACCCCACAGGTTGCCACCTGGCAAAGGTCAACTGCATGGTGAAGCTGTCATGGCTGCCAGATGTCTCCTCTGCCTGAGCACACAATGCCTGGTGGGGAGCCACCATGCACAGATCACCCACGTGATGAGGCCCTCACAGCTGCCGGGTGTCACCTTGGTTGCTTTACCCACCACCCAGTGGGGTACCACCTCGTATGGGTGACCTGCATGGAGAAGCCATCACTGCCACTGGGTGACAGCTTAGCTCAGTCACACCATGTCTTGTGGGGAGCCACCTCACTTGGGTCACCCATGTGGTGAGGCTGTCATAGCCATGGGATGTCAACTTGACCCCTTCATAGCTTTCACAGCAGGTTGCCACCACGCTGGAGCCACCTAAGAGGCAAGGGATCATGACCACCACGTGTCATCTCAGCCATGTCACACCCCTCCAGGCAAGGTGCTACCTCACCCATGTCACCAGCATGGTGAGGCTACCAAGGCCACGAGGTGTCACCTAAGCCCACTCAGACACTGCCTGATGGGGTGCTACATAGTGCATGCTACTCACATGGCTAGGCCATCATGGCCACTGGGTGTCACTTCAGCCCCATCATTCCCCGCCCTGCCAGGTGCCACCTTGATGTGCCACCTGCATAGCTAGGCAATCACACCACTAGGTGCCACCTTGTCCCTGTGACACCACACCTGGCACCATGTCATCTCTTGTGTGTCCCCCATGTAGTGAGGCCATCACGGCCACTGGGTGTCACCTCTTCCTGGTCAATACCCACCTGCCAGGGTGTCAACTAGCATGTGCTTCCCTCAGGACGAGACCATCACAGCCACCAGGTGTCACCTCAGCCCGATCACACACTGCACAGTGGGGTGTCACCTTGTGCATGCCACCTGTGCTGCAAGTCTGTCTCGGTCAAAGTGTGTCACCTCAACCCGGGCATACCCCACCATGTGAGATGCCACCTCGCATGGTTACTCACGTTGTGAGCACCTCTATGCCACCAGATGTCACCTTGGCCTGGTTACACCCTGCCAGGCAGGGTGCCAGCTCATGTGGGTCACCCATGTGGTGAGGTCCTCATGGCCACTGGGCATCACCTTGGACCAGTCACACACCACCTAACGGGGTGCCAGTTTGCAAGGGTCACCCATGTGATGTGGCTCTCACAGCTGCTGTGGATCACTTTGGCCTGCTCACACTGCAGCCTGCAGGGTGCAATCTCACACTTGCTACGATTGTGGCGAGGCTGTCATGGCCGCCAGGTGTCCCCTTGGCCTGGTCACAACCCACACAGCATGGTGCCACCTCTTGCAGGTCACCCATGTGGCAAGGCCATCTTGCTGCCGGGTGTCACCTCAGCTTGGTCACAACCTGCCCAGCAGGAAGACACCTAGTATAGGTCACCAGGGTTGCGAGGCTGTCACAGCCACAGGGTGTCCATTGGCCCCATCGCACCTTGCCTTTCAGGGTGCTACCATGTGTGTGCCACCCAAGTGGTGAGGCCATCACAGCCACCAGGTGCCACCTCAGCCCTGTAACACCCCACCTGGTGGGGTGCAACCTTGCACTTGCCACCCATGGTGCTGGGCCATCACAGCACCATGTGTCTCCTTGGCACCCTTACACCCTGCCCAGAGTGGTGGCACTTTGCTGGTTCCACCCACATTGCAAGGCCATTATGGCTGCTGGGTGTCACTTCAGCCCCATCACACCCTGCCTGGTGGGGTGTCAACTCATGTGATTCACCCACGTGGTGAGGCCATCAGGGATATCAGGCCTCACCTCAGCCCAGGCACATCCACCCTGTGGGGTGCCACCTTACATGTGTAAGCCATGTGGTGAGGCCGTCAGTGTTGCCAGGTCTCACCTCAGCCCAGGGACACCATGGCCGGCCAGGAGCCACTTCGTGCATGCCACCCACATGGCAAGGCCATGAAGGCCACGGGGTGTCACCTAGAATTATAAAACACAGCCCAACAGTGTACCACCTTGTGCATGCCATGCATGTGGTGATGCTGTCATGACAATCAGGTAACACCTTGAATTGGGCACACCCCATCAGGCAGGGTGCCATCTCGTGAGGGTAACCTGGGTTGCTAGGCCCTCTCGGCCACCAGGTGGCCCCTAGGCCCATGCAAACCCCACCCACCAGAGTGCCATCTCACAAGGGTCACACTTGTGGCATTGCCCTCACAGCAACAGGCTGTCACCTAGGCCCAGGCACATCCAGCCAAACAGGGTGCCACCGCGCATGTGTCAGCCATGTGGTGAGGCTGTAATGGCTGCCAGATGTCACCTCAGCTCAGTCACACCCTGCCCGGCAACAAGCCACCTCACATGGGTCATCCGTGTTGAGAGGCTGTCACAATCATGGGGTGTCGATTGGCCCCATCACACCCTGCTGGCAGGGTGCCACATCATGCATACCACCCAAGTGCTGAGGCCATTATGGTCACAAGGTGTAACCTTGGTCCAGTAACACCCCACCCAGATGGGTGCACCCTTGCCCTTGTCACACACATAGCTGCACCGTCAAAGCCACCGGGTGTCACCTAGACCCCCTCACATCCCACCTGCGGTGTGCCACTTTGCATGTGCCACCCATGTTGCAAGGCCATTATGGCTGCCAGATGTCACCTCAGATCCATCACACCCCACCTAGCAGGGTGCCACCTCACATCAGTCACCCACGTGCTGAGGCCATCAGGGCTGCCAGGTGTCACATCCACCTGGGCATATCCACCCAGTGGGGTGCCACCTCACATAGGTAACCCATGTGGCAAGTACATCATAGCTGCTGGCTGTCACCTCAGACCAGGCACATGCCACCTGATGGGGAGCCACTTTGCACCTGTCACCCGAGTGGCAAGGCCATCACAGAAGCTGTGTTTGACCTTGGCCAGGGCACATGCCGCCTGGTGGGATGCCACCACACCAGGGTCACCTATGTGGTGAGGCTGACATTCCATTGGGTTTCACCTCAGCCCAGTCACACATCACCTGGGGGCTGCCACCTCGCATGGGTCACCCACATGTTGATGCCCTCATGAATGCTGGGATTCACTTTCGCCAGGGCACACACCAACTGGAGGAGTGCCACATACTGTGGTGCATCTGCCTGATGAGGCCTGCATGGCAGCTGGGTGTCACCTAGACCTGGGCACTCCCCACCCATCACGGTGACACTTCGCACATGCCACCAGCATGGCGATGAGGTCAGGAGGCCGAGTTTCACCTCGGCTACTTCACAACCTGCCCAGTGGGGAGCCACATCATGCAGGTGATGCACATGGCAAGACCCTCATGGCCAGGGTGTCACTTAGGCCTGGTAACACCCTGCCCCACAGAGTGCCACTTCACACATATCACCCATGAGGCAAGGCCGTAATGGTCACTGGGTGTCACCTTGGCCCAGTTACACACTGCCTGGCTGTGTGCCACCATGTGTGGGTCTCCCGTGTGGCTAGGCCTTCATGCCCACTGGGTTTCACCTCAGAACTGGCACAACCCGCCCAGCTGGGTGCAACCTCATGTGGGTCACCCACGTATTGAGGCCATAATGGAAGTGGGGTTTGACCTTGGCCTGGGCAAATCCCACCCTGAGGGATGCCACTCCACATGTGCCATCTGCATGGTGAGGCCACCATGGCCACCAGGTGTCACCTCGGCCTTGGGTCACTCTGCCCAGTGGAGAGCAACCTCATGCATGCCACCCATGTGGTGAGGCCTTGCACAGGTCACCTGCATGGTGAGGCCATCACATCCACCAGGTGTCACTTTGGCACAGTCATGTGCTGCCCAACAGGTGGCCACATCACACTGGTCATCCACGTGGTAAGGCTGTCATGGCCCCTGAGTGTCACCTTGGCCTGGGCACACGCAACCCAGTGGGGTGCCACCCATGTGGTGAGGCCATCACAGAACCTGTGTTTGACCTTGGCCCAGAAACACCTGCCCAGTGGGGTTCCAGCCTGCCAGGGTCACCCATGTGGTGAGGCCAACACACTGCCAGGTGTCACCTAGGCCTGGGCACACCCCACCTGGTGGGATGCTCCATCTCATTGGTCACCCGCATGTTGAGCACACTACTGTGGCCTGGTGGAACCTCTGCCCCATCACTCCCTACCTGGTGGGGTGCTACCTCGTACAGGCCACCCGCATGGCAAGGCCGTAACAACCACCAGGTGTCACCTCAGCCCCATTGTACTCCACCCATCAGGGTGCCACCTCACACGGGTCACCTGTGAGGCAAACCCATCATGGCCGCCAGGTGTCACATCAGTCCTGTCAAACCCCACCAGGTCAGGTACCACCTGACATATGTCACCAGCATGGCAAGGTCATCATGACCATGGTGTGTCACCTCAGCCCCATAACACACCACCTGGCAGGGTGAAACCTTGCATGAGCCACCCGGGTGGTGAAGACATCACAGCCACTGAGTGTCAAAATGGCCCAGACACACACCTCATGGTGGAATGCCACCTCATGCAGGTCACCCATGTGGTGTGGCCGTCACAGACACCATGTGTCACCTCGGCCCCAACTCTCCCTACCTGATGGGGTGCTACCTCACATGTGCCACCCACATGACAATGCAGTCACAGCCACTAGCTGTCACCTCATCCCCATGACACCACACCTGGTGGGGTGTCATCTCTTGCATGCCACCCATGTGATGAGGACACCACAGCCACCAGGTGTCACCTTAGCTCAATCACACTCTGTCCTCCAGTGTGTCACCTCATGCAAGCCACCCGTGTTGTGAGTCCATCACTGTCATCAGGTGTCACCTCAACCCAGGTGCACCTCGCCGTGTGCAATGCCACTTTGCACGAGTCACCTGAAATGTGAGGCCATCATGGCTGCCAGGTGTCACCTAGGCCTGGGCACACCCCACCTGGTGGGATGCTACATCTCATTGGTCACCCGCATGTTGAGGACATTACAGTGGCCTGCTGGAACCCCGGCCCCATCACTCCCTACCTGGTGGGGTGCTACCTCGTACATGCCACCCACATGGCAAGGCCGTCACAGCCACAAGGTGTCACCTCAGCCTGGTCACACCCACCCCAGTGGAGTGTCACCTTACACATGCCACCCATATTGCTCATCTGTCACACCAACCATGTGTCACCTCAACCTGGGTGCACCCCACCCAGCACTGGTAACCCACCTTGCAGGGCAATCACAGCAGCCAGGTGACACCTGGGCATGGGCACACCCCACCCAGCAGGATACCACCTCATGCGGGTCACCAGTGTGTTGAGGCCCTCACGGCAGCCATGTTTCACCTAGGCCTGGGCACACCCCACCCAGTGGGGTTTCAACTCACGAATGGCACCCATGTAGTGAGGCCTTCATGGCTGCTGGTTGTCACCTTGGCCAAGTCATACACCACCCAGTGGGATGCCACCACACAGGGGTAACCAGCGTGGCGAGGCTGTCACAGCTGTCGGGTGTCATCTTGGCCCGTCCACGCCATGCACAGCTGGGTGCCACCTCATTCTAGCCACCCACGTGGCAAGTCATCTCAGTCACCATGTTTCCCTTTGGCCCCATCACTCTAGGCCGGGTGGGGTGCGACAACACATGTGCTACCCCCATGGTGAGGCAGTAACAGCCATAGTGTTTTACCTCATCCCCATGACACCATGCCCAGTGGGGTGTCATCTCTTGTGTGCCATCCATGTGGCAAGCCCATCATGGCTGCCGGGTGTCACCTCAGCCCGATCACACCCTACCTGGCAGGGCTAACCTCATGCATGCCACCCACATTGCAAGTCCAATGTGGTCGCTGTGTCATGTCAACCCAGTCACACCACACCATGCAGGATACCAAATCGCATGGGTCACCTGTGTTGTGAGGCCATCACAGCCACTGAGTGTCACCTCGGCCTGGGTACACCTTGCCCATTGGGATGTCACCTAGCATGTGCCTCCCACATGGTGCAGCACTCACAGCCACCAATTTCCAGCCCCGTCACTCCCTGACCAGAAGAATGTCACCTCGACATAGGACCTGCATGGCAAGGTGGTCACACCACTGGGTGTCACGTCTGCATGGTCACATCCCACCCCGCAGGTTGCCACCTGGCAAAGGTCAACTGCATGGTGAAGCTGTCATGGCTGCCAGATGTCTCCTCTGCCTGAGCACACAATGCCTGGTGGGGAGCCACCATGCACAGATCACCCACGTGATGAGGCCCTCACAGCTGCCGGGTGTCACCTTGGTTGCTTTACCCACCACCCAGTGGGGTACCACCTCGTATGGGTGACCTGCATGGAGAAGCCATCACTGCCACTGGGTGACAGCTTAGCTCAGTCACACCATGTCTTGTGGGGAGCCACCTCACTTGGGTCACCCATGTGGTGAGGCTGTCATAGCCATGGGATGTCAACTTGACCCCTTCATAGCTTTCACAGCAGGTTGCCACCACGCTGGAGCCACCTAAGAGGCAAGGGATCATGACCACCACGTGTCATCTCAGCCATGTCACACCCCTCCAGGCAAGGTGCTACCTCACCCATGTCACCAGCATGGTGAGGCTACCAAGGCCACGAGGTGTCACCTAAGCCCACTCAGACACTGCCTGATGGGGTGCTACATAGTGCATGCTACTCACATGGCTAGGCCATCATGGCCACTGGGTGTCACTTCAGCCCCATCATTCCCCGCCCTGCCAGGTGCCACCTTGATGTGCCACCTGCATAGCTAGGCAATCACACCACTAGGTGCCACCTTGTCCCTGTGACACCACACCTGGCACCATGTCATCTCTTGTGTGTCCCCCATGTAGTGAGGCCATCACGGCCACTGGGTGTCACCTCTTCCTGGTCAATACCCACCTGCCAGGGTGTCAACTAGCATGTGCTTCCCTCAGGACGAGACCATCACAGCCACCAGGTGTCACCTCAGCCCGATCACACACTGCACAGTGGGGTGTCACCTTGTGCATGCCACCTGTGCTGCAAGTCTGTCTCGGTCAAAGTGTGTCACCTCAACCCGGGCATACCCCACCATGTGAGATGCCACCTCGCATGGTTACTCACGTTGTGAGCACCTCTATGCCACCAGATGTCACCTTGGCCTGGTTACACCCTGCCAGGCAGGGTGCCAGCTCATGTGGGTCACCCATGTGGTGAGGTCCTCATGGCCACTGGGCATCACCTTGGACCAGTCACACACCACCTAACGGGGTGCCAGTTTGCAAGGGTCACCCATGTGATGTGGCTCTCACAGCTGCTGTGGATCACTTTGGCCTGGTCACACTGCAGCCTGCAGGGTGCAATCTCACACTTGCTACGATTGTGGCGAGGCTGTCATGGCCGCCAGGTGTCCCCTTGGCCTGGTCACAACCCACACAGCATGGTGCCACCTCTTGCAGGTCACCCATGTGGCAAGGCCATCTTGCTGCCGGGTGTCACCTCAGCTTGGTCACAACCTGCCCAGCAGGAAGACACCTAGTATAGGTCACCAGGGTTGCGAGGCTGTCACAGCCACAGGGTGTCCATTGGCCCCATCGCACCTTGCCTTTCAGGGTGCTACCATGTGTGTGCCACCCAAGTGGTGAGGCCATCACAGCCACCAGGTGCCACCTCAGCCCTGTAACACCCCACCTGGTGGGGTGCAACCTTGCACTTGCCACCCATGGTGCTGGGCCATCACAGCACCATGTGTCTCCTTGGCACCCTTACACCCTGCCCAGAGTGGTGGCACTTTGCAGGTTCCACCCACATTGCAAGGCCATTATGGCTGCTGGGTGTCACTTCAGCCCCATCACACCCTGCCTGGTGGGGTGTCAACTCATGTGATTCACCCACGTGGTGAGGCCATCAGGGATATCAGGCCTCACCTCAGCCCAGGCACATCCACCCTGTGGGGTGCCACCTTACATGTGTAAGCCATGTGGTGAGGCCGTCAGTGTTGCCAGGTCTCACCTCAGCCCAGGGACACCATGGCCGGCCAGGAGCCACTTCGTGCATGCCACCCACATGGCAAGGCCATGAAGGCCACGGGGTGTCACCTAGAATTATAAAACACAGCCCAACAGTGTACCACCTTGTGCATGCCATGCATGTGGTGATGCTGTCATGACAATCAGGTAACACCTTGAATTGGGCACACCCCATCAGGCAGGGTGCCATCTCGTGAGGGTAACCTGGGTTGCTAGGCCCTCTCGGCCACCAGGTGGCCCCTAGGCCCATGCAAACCCCACCCACCAGAGTGCCATCTCACAAGGGTCACACTTGTGGCATTGCCCTCACAGCAACAGGCTGTCACCTAGGCCCAGGCACATCCAGCCAAACAGGGTGCCACCGCGCATGTGTCAGCCATGTGGTGAGGCTGTAATGGCTGCCAGATGTCACCTCAGCTCAGTCACACCCTGTCCGGCAACAAGCCACCTCACATGGGTCATCCGTGTTGAGAGGCTGTCACAATCATGGGGTGTCGATTGGCCCCATCACACCCTGCTGGCAGGGTGCCACATCATGCATACCACCCAAGTGCTGAGGCCATTATGGTCACAAGGTGTAACCTTGGTCCAGTAACACCCCACCCAGATGGGTGCACCCTTGCCCTTGTCACACACATAGCTGCACCGTCAAAGCCACCGGGTGTCACCTAGACCCCCTCACATCCCACCTGCGGTGTGCCACTTTGCATGTGCCACCCATGTTGCAAGGCCATTATGGCTGCCAGATGTCACCTCAGATCCATCACACCCCACCTAGCAGGGTGCCACCTCACATCAGTCACCCACGTGCTGAGGCCATCAGGGCTGCCAGGTGTCACATCCACCTGGGCATATCCACCCAGTGGGGTGCCACCTCACATAGGTAACCCATGTGGCAAGTACATCATAGCTGCTGGCTGTCACCTCAGACCAGGCACATGCCACCTGATGGGGAGCCACTTTGCACCTGTCACCCGAGTGGCAAGGCCATCACAGAAGCTGTGTTTGACCTTGGCCTGGGCACATGCCGCCTGGTGGGATGCCACCACACCAGGGTCACCTATGTGGTGAGGCTGACATTCCATTGGGTTTCACCTCAGCCCAGTCACACATCACCTGGGGGCTGCCACCTCGCATGGGTCACCCACATGTTGATGCCCTCATGAATGCTGGGATTCACTTTCGCCAGGGCACACACCAACTGGAGGAGTGCCACATACTGTGGTGCATCTACCTGATGAGGCCTGCATGGCAGCTGGGTGTCACCTAGACCTGGGCACTCCCCACCCATCACGGTGACACTTCGCACATGCCACCAGCATGGCGATGAGGTCAGGAGGCCGAGTTTCACCTCGGCTACTTCACAACCTGCCCAGTGGGGAGCCACATCATGCAGGTGATGCACATGGCAAGACCCTCATGGCCAGGGTGTCACTTAGGCCTGGTAACACCCTGCCCCACAGAGTGCCACTTCACACATATCACCCATGAGGCAAGGCCGTAATGGTCACTGGGTGTCACCTTGGCCCAGTTACACACTGCCTGGCTGTGTGCCACCATGTGTGGGTCTCCCGTGTGGCTAGGCCTTCATGCCCACTGGGTTTCACCTCAGAACTGGCACAACCCGCCCAGCTGGGTGCAACCTCATGTGGGTCACCCACGTATTGAGGCCATAATGGAAGTGGGGTTTGACCTTGGCCTGGGCAAATCCCACCCTGAGGGATGCCACTCCACATGTGCCATCTGCATGGTGAGGCCACCATGGCCACCAGGTGTCACCTCGGCCTTGGGTCACTCTGCCCAGTGGAGAGCAACCTCATGCATGCCACCCATGTGGTGAGGCCTTGTACAGGTCACCTGCATGGTGAGGCCATCACAGCCACCAGGTGTCACTTTGGCACAGTCATGTGCTGCCCAACAGGTGGCCACATCACACTGGTCATCCACGTGGTAAGGCTGTCATGGGCCCTGAGTGTCACCTTGGCCTGGGCACACGCAACCCAGTGGGGTGCCACCCATGTGGTGAGGCCATCACAGAACCTGTGTTTGACCTTGGCCCAGAAACACCTGCCCAGTGGGGTTCCAGCCTGCCAGGGTCACCCATGTGGTGAGGCCAACACACTGCCAGGTGTCACCTAGGCCTGGGCACACCCCACCTGGTGGGATGCTCCATCTCATTGGTCACCCGCATGTTGAGCACACTACTGTGGCCTGGTGGAACCTCTGCCCCATCACTCCCTACCTGGTGGGGTGCTACCTCGTACAGGCCACCCGCATGGCAAGGCCGTAACAACCACCAGGTGTCACCTCAGCCCCATTGTACTCCACCCATCAGGGTGCCACCTCACACGGGTCACCTGTGAGGCAAACCCATCATGGCCACCAGGTGTCACATCAGTCCTGTCAAACCCCACCAGGTCAGGTACCACCTGACATATGTCACCAGCATGGCAAGGTCATCATGACCATGGTGTGTCACCTCAGCCCCATAACACACCACCTGGCAGGGTGAAACCTTGCATGAGCCACCCGGGTGGTGAAGACATCACAGCCACTGAGTGTCAAAATGGCCCAGACACACACCTCATGGTGGAATGCCACCTCATGCAGGTCACCCATGTGGTGTGGCCGTCACAGCCACCATGTGTCACCTCGGCCCCAACTCTCCCTACCTGATGGGGTGCTACCTCACATGTGCCACCCACATGACAATGCAGTCACAGCCACTAGCTGTCACCTCATCCCCATGACACCACACCTGGTGGGGTGTCATCTCTTGCATGCCACCCATGTGATGAGGACACCACAGCCACCAGGTGTCACCTTAGCTCAATCACACTCTGTCCTCCAGTGTGTCACCTCATGCAAGCCACCCGTGTTGTGAGTCCATCACTGTCATCAGGTGTCACCTCAACCCAGGTGCACCTCGCCGTGTGCAATGCCACTGTGCACGAGTCACCTGAAATGTGAGGCCATCATGGCTGCCAGGTGTCACCTAGGCCTGGGCACACCCCACCTGGTGGGATGCTACATCTCATTGGTCACCCACATGTTGAGGACATTACAGTGGCCTGCTGGAACCTCGGCCCCATCACTCCCTACCTGGTGGGGTGCTACCTCGTACATGCCACCCACATGGCAAGGCCGTCACAGCCACAAGGTGTCACCTCAGCCTGGTCACACCCACCCCAGTGGAGTGTCACCTTACACATGCCACCCATATTGCTCATCTGTCACACCAACCATGTGTCACCTCAACCTGGGTGCACCCCACCCAGCACTGGTAACCCACCTTGCAGGGCAATCACAGCAGCCAGGTGACACCTGGGCATGGGCACACCCCACCCAGCAGGATACCACCTCATGCGGGTCACCAGTGTGTTGAGGCCCTCACGGCAGCCATGTTTCACCTAGGCCTGGGCACACCCAACCCAGTGGGGTTTCAACTCACGAATGGCACCCATGTAGTGAGGCCTTCATGGCTGCTGGTTGTCACCTTGGCCAAGTCATACACCACCCAGTGGGATGCCACCACACAGGGGTAACCAGCGTGGCGAGGCTGTCACAGCTGTCGGGTGTCATCTTGGCCCGTCCACGCCATGCACAGCTGGGTGCCACCTCATTCTAGCCACCCACGTGGCAAGTCATCTCAGTCACCATGTTTCACTTTGGCCCCATCACTCTAGGCCGGGTGGGGTGCGACAACACATGTGCTACCCCCATGATGAGGCAGTAACAGCCATAGTGTTTTACCTCATCCCCATGACACCATGCCCAGTGGGGTGTTATCTCTTGTGTGCCATCCATGTGGCAAGCCCCTCATGGCTGCCGGGTGTCACCTCAGCCCGATCACACCCTACCTGGCAGGGCTAACCTCATGCATGCCACCCACATTGCAAGTCCAATGTGGTCGCTGTGTCATGTCAACCCAGTCACACCACACCATGCAGGATACCAAATCGCATGGGTCACCTGTGTTGTGAGGCCATCACAGCCACTGAGTGTCACCTCGGCCTGGGTACACCTCGCCCATTGGGATGTCACCTAGCATGTGCCTCCCACATGGTGCAGCACTCACGGCCACCAATTTCCAGCCCCGTCACTCCCTGACCAGAAGAATGTCACCTCGACATAGGACCTGCATGGCAAGGTGGTCACACCACTGGGTGTCACGTCTGCATGGTCACATCCCACCCCGCAGGTTGCCACCTGACAAAGGTCAACTGCATGGTGAAGCTGTCATGGCTGCCAGATGTCTCCTCTGCCTGAGCACACAATGCCTGGTGGGGAGCCACCATGCACAGATCACCCACGTGATGAGGCCCTCACAGCTGCCGGGTGTCACCTTGGTTGCTTTACCCACCACCCAGTGGGGTACCACCTCGTATGGGTGACCTGCATGGAGAAGCCATCACTGCCACTGGGTGACAGCTTAGCTCAGTCACACCATGTCTTGTGGGGAGCCACCTCACTTGGGTCACCCATGTGGTGAGGCTGTCATAGCCATGGGATGTCACCTTGACCCCTTCATAGCTTTCACAGCAGGTTGCCACCACGCTGGAGCCACCTAAGAGGCAAGGGATCATGACCACCACGTGTCATCTCAGCCATGTCACACCCCTCCAGGCAAGGTGCTACCTCACCCATGTCACCAGCATGGTGAGGCTACCAAGGCCACGAGGTGTCACCTAAGCCCACTCAGACACTGCCTGATGGGGTGCTACATAGTGCATGCTACTCACATGGCTAGGCCATCATGGCCACTGGGTGTCACTTCAGCCCCATCATTCCCCACCCTGCCAGCTGCCACCTTGATGTGCCACCTGCATAGCTAGGCAATCACACCACTAGGTGCCACCTTGTCCCTGTGACACCACACCTGGCACCATGTCATCTCTTGTGTGTCCCCCATGTAGTGAGGCCATCACGGCCACTGGGTGTCACCTCTTCCTGGTCAATACCCACCTGCCAGGGTGTCAACTAGCATGTGCTTCCCTCAGGACGAGACCATCACAGCCACCAGGTGTCACCTCAGCCCGATCACACACTGCACAGTGGGGTGTCACCTTGTGCATGCCACCTGTGCTGCAAGTCTGTCTTGGTCAAAGTGTGTCACCTCAACCCGGGCATACCCCACCATGTGAGATGCCACCTCGCATGGTTACTCACGTTGTGAGCACCTCTATGCCACCAGATGTCACCTTGGCCTGGTTACACCCTGCCAGGCAGGGTGCCAGCTCATGTGGGTCACCCATGTGGTGAGGTCCTCATGGCCACTGGGCATCACCTTGGACCAGTCACACACCACCTAATGGGGTGCCAGTTTGCAAGGGTCACCCATGTGATGTGGCTCTCACAGCTGCTGTGGATCACTTTGGCCTGCTCACACTGCAGCCTGCAGGGTGCAATCTCACACTTGCTACGATTGTGGCGAGGCTGTCATGGCCGCCAGGTGTCCCCTTGGCCTGGTCACAACCCACACAGCATGGTGCCACCTCTTGCAGGTCACCCATGTGGCAAGGCCATCTTGCTGCCGGGTGTCACCTCAGCTTGGTCACAACCTGCCCAGCAGGAAGACACCTAGTATAGGTCACCAGGGTTGCGAGGCTGTCACAGCCACAGGGTGTCCATTGGCCCCATGGCACCTTGCCTGGCAGGGTGCTACCATGTGTGTGCCACCCAAGTGGTGAGGCCATCACAGCCACCAGGTGCCACCTCAGCCCTGTAACACCCCACCTGGTGGGGTGCAACCTTGCACTTGCCACCCATGGTGCTGGGCCATCACAGCACCATGTGTCTCCTTGGCACCCTTACACCCTGCCCAGAGTGGTGGCACTTTGCAGGTTCCACCCACATTGCAAGGCCATTATGGCTGCTGGGTGTCACTTCAGCCCCACCACACCCTGCCTGGTGGGGTGTCAACTCATGTGATTCACCCACGTGGTGAGGCCATCAGGGATATCAGGCCTCACCTCAGCCCAGGCACATCCACCCTGTGGGGTGCCACCTTACATGTGTAAGCCATGTGGTGAGGCCGTCAGTGTTGCCAGGTCTCACCTCAGCCCAAGGACACCATGGCCAGCCAGGAGCCACTTCATGCATGCCACCCACATGGCAAGGCCATGAAGGCCACGGGGTGTCACCTAGAATTATAAAACACAGCCCAACAGTGTACCACCTTGTGCATGCCATGCATGTGGTGATGCTGTCATGACAATCAGGTAACACCTTGAATTGGGCACACCCCATCAGGCAGGGTGCCATCTCGTGAGGGTAACCTGGGTTGCTAGGCCCTCTCGGCCACCAGGTGGCCCCTAGGCCCATGCAAACCCCACCCACCAGAGTGCCATCTCACAAGGGTCACACTTGTGGCATTTCCCTCACAGCAACAGGCTGTCACCTAGGCCCAGGCACATCCAGCCAAACAGGGTGCCACCGCGCATGTGTCAGCCATGTGGTGAGGCTGTAATGGCTGCCAGATGTCACCTCAGCTCAGTCACACCCTGCCCGGCAACAAGCCACCTCACATGGGTCATCCGTGTTGAGAGGCTGTCACAATCATGGGGTGTTGATTGGCCCCATCACACCCTGCTGGCAGGGTGCCACATCATGCATACCACCCAAGTGCTGAGGCCATTATGGTCACAAGGTGTAACCTTGGTCCAGTAACACCCCACCCAGATGGGTGCACCCTTGCCCTTGTCACACACATAGCTGCACCGTCAAAGCCACCGGGTGTCACCTAGACCCCCTCACATCCCACCTGCGGTGTGCCACTTTGCATGTGCCACCCATGTTGCAAGGCCATTATGGCTGCCAGATGTCACCTCAGATCCATCACACCCCACCTAGCAGGGTGCCACCTCACATCAGTCACCCACGTGCTGAGGCCATCAGGGCTGCCAGGTGTCACATCCACCTGGGCATATCCACCCAGTGGGGTGCCACCTCACATAGGTAACCCATGTGGCAAGTACATCATAGCTGCTGGCTGTCACCTCAGACCAGGCACATGCCACCTGATGGGGAGCCACTTTGCACCTGTCACCCGAGTGGCAAGGCCATCACAGAAGCTGTGTTTGACCTTGGCCAGGGCACATGCCGCCTGGTGGGATGCCACCACACCAGGGTCACCTATGTGGTGAGGCTGACATTCCATTGGGTTTCACCTCAGCCCAGTCACACATCACCTGGGGGCTGCCACCTCGCATGGGTCACCCACATGTTGATGCCCTCATGAATGCTGGGATTCACTTTCGCCAGGGCACACACCAACTGGAGGAGTGCCACATACTGTGGTGCATCTGCCTGATGAGGCCTGCATGGCAGCTGGGTGTCACCTAGACCTGGGCACTCCCCACCCATCACGGTGACACTTTGCACATGCCACCAGCATGGCGATGAGGTCAGGAGGCCGAGTTTCACCTCGGCTACTTCACAACCTGCCCAGTGGGGAGCCACATCATGCAGGTGATGCACATGGCAAGACCCTCATGGCCAGGGTGTCACTTAGGCCTGGTAACACCCTGCCCCACAGAGTGCCACTTCACACATATCACCCATGAGGCAAGGCCGTAATGGTCACTGGGTGTCACCTTGGCCCAGTTACACACTGCCTGGCTGTGTGCCACCATGTGTGGGTCTCCCGTGTGGCTAGGCCTTCATGCCCACTGGGTTTCACCTCAGAACTGGCACAACCCGCCCAGCTGGGTGCAACCTCATGTGGGTCACCCACGTATTGAGGCCATAATGGAAGTGGGGTTTGACCTTGGCCTGGGCAAATCCCACCCTGAGGGATGCCACTCCACATGTGCCATCTGCATGGTGAGGCCACCATGGCCACCAGGTGTCACCTCGGCCTTGGGTCACTCTGCCCAGTGGAGAGCAACCTCATGCATGCCACCCATGTGGTGAGGCCTTGTACAGGTCACCTGCATGGTGAGGCCATCACATCCACCAGGTGTCACTTTGGCACAGTCATGTGCTGCCCAACAGGTGGCCACATCACACTGGTCATCCACGTGGTAAGGCTGTCATGGCCCCTGAGTGTCACCTTGGCCTGGGCACACGCAACCCAGTGGGGTGCCACCCATGTGGTGAGGCCATCACAGAACCTGTGTTTGACCTTGGCCCAGAAACACCTGCCCAGTGGGGTTCCAGCCTGCCAGGGTCACCCATGTGGTGAGGCCAACACACTGCCAGGTGTCACCTAGGCCTGGGCACACCCCACCTGGTGGGATGCTCCATCTCATTGGTCACCCGCATGTTGAGCACACTACTGTGGCCTGGTGGAACCTCTGCCCCATCACTCCCTACCTGGTGGGGTGCTACCTCGTACAGGCCACCCGCATGGCAAGGCCGTAACAACCACCAGGTGTCACCTCAGCCCCATTGTACTCCACCCATCAGGGTGCCACCTCACACGGGTCACCTGTGAGGCAAACCCATCATGGCCGCCAGGTGTCACATCAGTCCTGTCAAACCCCACCAGGTCAGGTACCACCTGACATATGTCACCAGCATGGCAAGGTCATCATGACCATGGTGTGTCACCTCAGCCCCATAACACACCACCTGGCAGGGTGAAACCTTGCATGAGCCACCCGGGTGGTGAAGACATCACAACCACTGAGTGTCAAAATGGCCCAGACACACACCTCATGGTGGAATGCCACCTCATGCAGGTCACCCATGTGGTGTGGCCGTCACAGACACCATGTGTCACCTCGGCCCCAACTCTCCCTACCTGATGGGGTGCTACCTCACATGTGCCACCCACATGACAATGCAGTCACAGCCACTAGCTGTCACCTCATCCCCATGACACCACACCTGGTGGGGTGTCATCTCTTGCATGCCACCCATGTGATGAGGACACCACAGCCACCAGGTGTCACCTTAGCTCAATCACACTCTGTCCTCCAGTGTGTCACCTCATGCAAGCCACCCGTGTTGTGAGTCCATCACTGTCATCAGGTGTCACCTCAACCCAGGTGCACCTCACCGTGTGCAATGCCACTTTGCACGAGTCACCTGAAATGTGAGGCCATCATGGCTGCCAGGTGTCACCTAGGCCTGGGCACACCCCACCTGGTGGGATGCTACCTCTCATTGGTCACCCGCATGTTGAGGACATTACAGTGGCCTGCTGGAACCTCGGCCCCATCACTCCCTACCTGGTGGGGTGCTACCTCGTACATGCCACCCACATGGCAAGGCCGTCACAGCCACAAGGTGTCACCTCAGCCTGGTCACACCCACCCCAGTGGAGTGTCACCTTACACATGCCACCCATATTGCTCATCTGTCACACCAACCATGTGTCACCTCAACCTGGGTGCACCCCACCCAGCACTGGTAACCCACCTTGCAGGGCAATCACAGCAGCCAGGTGACACCTGGGCATGGGCACACCCCACCCAGCAGGATGCCACCTCATGCGGGTCACCAGTGTGTTGAGGCCCTCACGGCAGCCATGTTTCACCTAGGCCTGGGCACACCCCACCCAGTGGGGTTTCAACTCACGAATGGCACCCATGTAGTGAGGCCTTCATGGCTGCTGGTTGTCACCTTGGCCAAGTCATACACCACCCAGTGGGATGCCACCACACAGGGGTAACCAGCGTGGCGAGGCTGTCACAGCTGTCGGGTGTCATCTTGGCCCGTCCACGCCATGCACAGCTGGGTGCCCCCTCATTCTAGCCACCCACGTGGCAAGTCATCTCAGTCACCACGTTTCACTTTGGCCCCATCACTCTAGGCCGGGTGGGGTGCGACAACACATGTGCTACCCCCATGGTGAGGCAGTAACAGCCATAGTGTTTTACCTCATCCCCATGACACCATGCCCAGTGGGGTGTCATCTCTTGTGTGCCATCCATGTGGCAAGCCCATCATGGCTGCCGGGTGTCACCTCAGCCCGATCACACCCTACCTGGCAGGGCTAACCTCATGCATGCCACCCACATTGCAAGTCCAATGTGGTCGCTGTGTCATGTCAACCCAGTCACACCACACCATGCAGGATACCAAATCGCATGGGTCACCTGTGTTGTGAGGCCATCACAGCCACTGAGTGTCACCTCGGCCTGGGTACACCTTGCCCATTGGGATGTCACCTAGCATGTGCCTCCCACATGGTGCAGCACTCACGGCCACCAATTTCCAACCCCGTCACTCCCTGACCAGAAGAATGTCACCTCGACATAGGACTTGCATGGCAAGGTGGTCACACCACTGGGTGTCACGTCTGCATGGTCACATCCCACCCCACAGGTTGCCACCTGACAAAGGTCAACTGCATGGTGAAGCTGTCATGGCTGCCAGATGTCTCCTCTGCCTGAGCACACAATGCCTGGTGGGGAGCCACCATGCACAGATCACCCACGTGATGAGGCCCTCACAGCTGCCGGGTGTCACCTTGGTTGCTTTACCCACCACCCAGTGGGGTACCACCTCGTATGGGTGACCTGCATGGAGAAGCCATCACTGCCACTGGGTGACAGCTTAGCTCAGTCACACCATGTCTTGTGGGGAGCCACCTCACTTGGGTCACCCATGTGGTGAGGCTGTCATAGCCATGGGATGTCACCTTGACCCCTTCATAGCTTTCACAGCAGGTTGCCACCACGCTGGAGCCACCTAAGAGGCAAGGGATCATGACCACCACGTGTCATCTCAGCCATGTCACACCCCTCCAGGCAAGGTGCTACCTCACCCATGTCACCAGCATGGTGAGGCTACCAAGGCCACGAGGTGTCACCTAAGCCCACTCAGACACTGCCTGATGGGGTGCTACATAGTGCATGCTACTCACATGGCTAGGCCATCATGGCCACTGGGTGTCACTTCAGCCCCATCATTCCCCGCCCTGCCAGGTGCCACCTTGATGTGCCACCTGCATAGCTAGGCAATCACACCACTAGGTGCCACCTTGTCCCTGTGACACCACACCTGGCACCATGTCATCTCTTGTGTGTCCCCCATGTAGTGAGGCCATCACGGCCACTGGGTGTCACCTCTTCCTGGTCAATACCCACCTGCCAGGGTGTCAACTAGCATGTGCTTCCCTCAGGACGAGACCATCACAGCCACCAGGTGTCACCTCAGCCCGATCACACACTGCACAGTGGGGTGTCACCTTGTGCATGCCACCTGTGCTGCAAGTCTGTCTCGGTCAAAGTGTGTCACCTCAACCCGGGCATACCCCACCATGTGAGATGCCACCTCGCATGGTTACTCACGTTGTGAGCACCTCTATGCCACCAGATGTCACCTTGGCCTGGTTACACCCTGCCAGGCAGGGTGCCAGCTCATGTGGGTCACCCATGTGGTGAGGTCCTCATGGCCACTGGGCATCACCTTGGACCAGTCACACACCACCTAACGGGGTGCCAGTTTGCAAGGGTCACCCATGTGATGTGGCTCTCACAGCTGCTGTGGATCACTTTGGCCTGCTCACACTGCAGCCTGCAGGGTGCAATCTCACACTTGCTACGATTGTGGCGAGGCTGTCATGGCCGCCAGGTGTCCCCTTGGCCTGGTCACAACCCACACAGCATGGTGCCACCTCTTGCAGGTCACCCATGTGGCAAGGCCATCTTGCTGCCGGGTGTCACCTCAGCTTGGTCACAACCTGCCCAGCAGGAAGACACCTAGTATAGGTCACCAGGGTTGCGAGGCTGTCACAGCCACAGGGTGTCCATTGGCCCCATCGCACCTTGCCTGGCAGGGTGCTACCATGTGTGTGCCACCCAAGTGGTGAGGCCATCACAGCCACCAGGTGCCACCTCAGCCCTGTAACACCCCACCTGGTGGGGTGCAACCTTGCACTTGCCACCCATGGTGCTGGGCCATCACAGCACCATGTGTCTCCTTGGCACCCTTACACCCTGCCCAGAGTGGTGGCACTTTGCAGGTTCCACCCACATTGCAAGGCCATTATGGCTGCTGGGTGTCACTTCAGCCCCACCACATCCTGCCTGGTGGGGTGTCAACTCATGTGATTCACCCACGTGGTGAGGCCATCAGGGATATCAGGCCTCACCTCAGCCCAGGCACATCCACCCTGTGGGGTGCCACCTTATATGTGTAAGCCATGTGGTGAGGCCGTCAGTGTTGCCAGGTCTCACCTCAGCCCAGGGACACCATGGCCGGCCAGGAGCCACTTCGTGCATGCCACCCACATGGCAAGGCCATGAAGGCCACGGGGTGTCACCTAGAATTATAAAACACAGCCCAACAGTGTACCACCTTGTGCATGCCATGCATGTGGTGATGCTGTCATGACAATCAGGTAACACCTTGAATTGGGCACACCCCATCAGGCAGGGTGCCATCTTGTGAGGGTAACCTGGGTTGCTAGGCCCTCTCGGCCACCAGGTGGCCCCTAGGCCCATGCAAACCCCACCCACCAGAGTGCCATCTCACAAGGGTCACACTTGTGGCATTGCCCTCACAGCAACAGGCTGTCACCTAGGCCCAGGCACATCCAGCCAAACAGGGTGCCACCGCGCATGTGTCAGCCATGTGGTGAGGCTGTAATGGCTGCCAGATGTCACCTCAGCTCAGTCACACCCTGCCCGGCAACAAGCCACCTCACATGGGTCATCCGTGTTGAGAGGCTATCACAATCATGGGGTGTTGATTGGCCCCATCACACCCTGCTGGCAGGGTGCCACATCATGCATACCACCCAAGTGCTGAGGCCATTATGGTCACAAGGTGTAACCTTGGTCCAGTAACACCCCACCCAGATGGGTGCACCCTTGCCCTTGTCACACACATAGCTGCACCGTCAAAGCCACCGGGTGTCACCTAGACCCCCTCACATCCCACCTGCGGTGTGCCACTGTGCATGTGCCACCCATGTTGCAAGGCCATTATGGCTGCCAGATGTCACCTCAGATCCATCACACCCCACCTAGCAGGGTGCCACCTCACATCAGTCACCCACGTGCTGAGGCCATCAGGGCTGCCAGGTGTCACATCCACCTGGGCATATCCACCCAGTGGGGTGCCACCTCACATAGGTAACCCATGTGGCAAGTACCTCATAGCTGCTGGCTGTCACCTCAGACCAGGCACATGCCACCTGATGGGGAGCCACTTTGCACCTGTCACCCGAGTGGCAAGGCCATCACAGAAGCTGTGTTTGACCTTGGCCAGGGCACATGCCGCCTGGTGGGATGCCACCACACCAGGGTCACCTATGTGGTGAGGCTGACATTCCATTGGGTTTCACCTCAGCCCAGTCACACATCACCTGGGGGCTGCCACCTCGCATGGGTCACCCACATGTTGATGCCCTCATGAATGCTGGGATTCAATTTCGCCAGGGCACACACCAACTGGAGGAGTGCCACATACTGTGGTGCATCTGCCTGATGAGGCCTGCATGGCAGCTGGGTGTCACCTAGACCTGGGCACTCCCCACCCATCACGGTGACACTTTGCACATGCCACCAGCATGGCGATGAGGTCAGGAGGCCGAGTTTCACCTCGGCTACTTCACAACCTGCCCAGTGGGGAGCCACATCATGCAGGTGATGCACATGGCAAGACCCTCATGGCCAGGGTGTCACTTAGGCCTGGTAACACCCTGCCCCACAGAGTGCCACTTCACACATATCACCCATGAGGCAAGGCCGTAATGGTCACTGGGTGTCACCTTGGCCCAGTTACACACTGCCTGGCTGTGTGCCACCATGTGTGGGTCTCCCGTGTGGCTAGGCCTTCATGCCCACTGGGTTTCACCTCAGAACTGGCACAACCCGCCCAGCTGGGTGCAACCTCATGTGGGTCACCCACGTATTGAGGCCATAATGGAAGTGGGGTTTGACCTTGGCCTGGGCAAATCCCACCCTGAGGGATGCCACTCCACATGTGCCATCTGCATGGTGAGGCCACCATGGCCACCAGGTGTCACCTCGGCCTTGGGTCACTCTGCCCAGTGGAGAGCAACCTCATGCATGCCACCCATGTGGTGAGGCCTTGTACAGGTCACCTGCATGGTGAGGCCATCACATCCACCAGGTGTCACTTTGGCACAGTCATGTGCTGCCCAACAGGTGGCCACATCACACTGGTCATCCACGTGGTAAGGCTGTCATGGCCCCTGAGTGTCACCTTGGCCTGGGCACACGCAACCCAGTGGGGTGCCACCCATGTGGTGAGGCCATCACAGAACCTGTGTTTGACCTTGGCCCAGAAACACCTGCCCAGTGGGGTTCCAGCCTGCCAGGGTCACCCATGTGGTGAGGCCAACACACTGCCAGGTGTCACCTAGGCCTGGGCACACCCCACCTGGTGGGATGCTCCATCTCATTGGTCACCCGCATGTTGAGCACACTACTGTGGCCTGGTGGAACCTCTGCCCCATCACTCCCTACCTGGTGGGGTGCTACCTCGTACAGGCCACCCGCATGGCAAGGCCGTAACAACCACCAGGTGTCACCTCAGCCCCATTGTACTCCACCCATCAGGGTGCCACCTCACACGGGTCACCTGTGAGGCAAACCCATCATGGCCGCCAGGTGTCACATCAGTCCTGTCAAACCCCACCAGGTCAGGTACCACCTGACATATGTCACCAGCATGGCAAGGTCATCATGACCATGGTGTGTCACCTCAGCCCCATAACACACCACCTGGCAGGGTGAAACCTTGCATGAGCCACCCGGGTGGTGAAGACATCACAGCCACTGAGTGTCAAAATGGCCCAGACACACACCTCATGGTGGAATGCCACCTCATGCAGGTCACCCATGTGGTGTGGCCGTCACAGACACCATGTGTCACCTCGGCCCCAACTCTCCCTACCTGATGGGGTGCTACCTCACATGTGCCACCCACATGACAATGCAGTCACAGCCACTAGCTGTCACCTCATCCCCATGACACCACACCTGGTGGGGTGTCATCTCTTGCATGCCACCCATGTGATGAGGACACCACAGCCACCAGGTGTCACCTTAGCTCAATCACACTCTGTCCTCCAGTGTGTCACCTCATGCAAGCCACCCGTGTTGTGAGTCCATCACTGTCATCAGGTGTCACCTCAACCCAGGTGCACCTCGCCGTGTGCAATGCCACTTTGCACGAGTCACCTGAAATGTGAGGCCATCATGGCTGCCAGGTGTCACCTAGGCCTGGGCACACCCCACCTGGTGGGATGCTACATCTCATTGGTCACCCGCATGTTGAGGACATTACAGTGGCCTGCTGGAACCTCGGCCCCATCACTCCCTACCTGGTGGGGTGCTACCTCGTACATGCCACCCACATGGCAAGGCCGTCACAGCCACAAGGTGTCACCTCAGCCTGGTCACACCCACCCCAGTGGAGTGTCACCTTACACATGCCACCCATATTGCTCATCTGTCACACCAACCATGTGTCACCTCAACCTGGGTGCACCCCACCCAGCACTGGTAACCCACCTTGCAGGGCAATCACAGCAGCCAGGTGACACCTGGGCATGGGCACACCCCACCCAGCAGGATACCACCTCATGCGGGTCACCAGTGTGTTGAGGCCCTCACGGCAGCCATGTTTCACCTAGGCCTGGGCACACCCCACCCAGTGGGGTTTCAACTCACGAATGGCACCCATGTAGTGAGGCCTTCATGGCTGCTGGTTGTCACCTTGGCCAAGTCATACACCACCCAGTGGGATGCCACCACACAGGGGTAACCAGCGTGGCGAGGCTGTCACAGCTGTCGGGTGTCATCTTGGCCCGTCCACGCCATGCACAGCTGGGTGCCACCTCATTCTAGCCACCCACGTGGCAAGTCATCTCAGTCACCATGTTTCCCTTTGGCCCCATCACTCTAGGCCGGGTGGGGTGCGACAACACATGTGCTACCCCCATGGTGAGGCAGTAACAGCCATAGTGTTTTACCTCATCCCCATGACACCATGCCCAGTGGGGTGTCATCTCTTGTGTGCCATCCATGTGGCAAGCCCATCATGGCTGCCGGGTGTCACCTCAGCCCGATCACACCCTACCTGGCAGGGCTAACCTCATGCATGCCACCCACATTGCAAGTCCAATGTGGTCGCTGTGTCATGTCAACCCAGTCACACCACACCATGCAGGATACCAAATCGCATGGGTCACCTGTGTTGTGAGGCCATCACAGCCACTGAGTGTCACCTCGGCCTGGGTACACCTTGCCCATTGGGATGTCACCTAGCATGTGCCTCCCACATGGTGCAGCACTCACGGCCACCAATTTCCAGCCCCGTCACTCCCTGACCAGAAGAATGTCACCTCGACATAGGACCTGCATGGCAAGGTGGTCACACCACTGGGTGTCACGTCTGCATGGTCACATCCCACCCCGCAGGTTGCCACCTGGCAAAGGTCAACTGCATGGTGAAGCTGTCATGGCTGCCAGATGTCTCCTCTGCCTGAGCACACAATGCCTGGTGGGGAGCCACCATGCACAGATCACCCACGTGATGAGGCCCTCACAGCTGCCGGGTGTCACCTTGGTTGCTTTACCCACCACCCAGTGGGGTACCACCTCGTATGGGTGACCTGCATGGAGAAGCCATCACTGCCACTGGGTGACAGCTTAGCTCAGTCACACCATGTCTTGTGGGGAGCCACCTCACTTGGGTCACCCATGTGGTGAGGCTGTCATAGCCATGGGATGTCAACTTGACCCCTTCATAGCTTTCACAGCAGGTTGCCACCACGCTGGAGCCACCTAAGAGGCAAGGGATCATGACCACCACGTGTCATCTCAGCCATGTCACACCCCTCCAGGCAAGGTGCTACCTCACCCATGTCACCAGCATGGTGAGGCTACCAAGGCCACGAGGTGTCACCTAAGCCCACTCAGACACTGCCTGATGGGGTGCTACATAGTGCATGCTACTCACATGGCTAGGCCATCATGGCCACTGGGTGTCACTTCAGCCCCATCATTCCCCACCCTGCCAGGTGCCACCTTGATGTGCCACCTGCATAGCTAGGCAATCACACCACTAGGTGCCACCTTGTCCCTGTGACACCACACCTGGCACCATGTCATCTCTTGTGTGTCCCCCATGTAGTGAGGCCATCACGGCCACTGGGTGTCACCTCTTCCTGGTCAATACCCACCTGCCAGGGTGTCAACTAGCATGTGCTTCCCTCAGGACGAGACCATCACAGCCACCAGGTGTCACCTCAGCCCGATCACACACTGCACAGTGGGGTGTCACCTTGTGCATGCCACCTGTGCTGCAAGTCTGTCTCGGTCAAAGTGTGTCACCTCAACCCGGGCATACCCCACCATGTGAGATGCCACCTCGCATGGTTACTCACGTTGTGAGCACCTCTATGCCACCAGATGTCACCTTGGCCTGGTTACACCCTGCCAGGCAGGGTGCCAGCTCATGTGGGTCACCCATGTGGTGAGGTCCTCATGGCCACTGGGCATCACCTTGGACCAGTCACACACCACCTAACGGGGTGCCAGTTTGCAAGGGTCACCCATGTGATGTGGCTCTCACAGCTGCTGTGGATCACTTTGGCCTGCTCACACTGCAGCCTGCAGGGTGCAATCTCACACTTGCTACGATTGTGGCGAGGCTGTCATGGCCGCCAGGTGTCCCCTTGGCCTGGTCACAACCCACACAGCATGGTGCCACCTCTTGCAGGTCACCCATGTGGCAAGGCCATCTTGCTGCCGGGTGTCACCTCAGCTTGGTCACAACCTGCCCAGCAGGAAGACACCTAGTATAGGTCACCAGGGTTGCGAGGCTGTCACAGCCACAGGGTGTCCATTGGCCCCATCGCACCTTGCCTTTCAGGGTGCTACCATGTGTGTGCCACCCAAGTGGTGAGGCCATCACAGCCACCAGGTGCCACCTCAGCCCTGTAACACCCCACCTGGTGGGGTGCAACCTTGCACTTGCCACCCATGGTGCTGGGCCATCACAGCACCATGTGTCTCCTTGGCACCCTTACACCCTGCCCAGAGTGGTGGCACTTTGCTGGTTCCACCCACATTGCAAGGCCATTATGGCTGCTGGGTGTCACTTCAGCCCCATCACACCCTGCCTGGTGGGGTGTCAACTCATGTGATTCACCCACGTGGTGAGGCCATCAGGGATATCAGGCCTCACCTCAGCCCAGGCACATCCACCCTGTGGGGTGCCACCTTACATGTGTAAGCCATGTGGTGAGGCCGTCAGTGTTGCCAGGTCTCACCTCAGCCCAGGGACACCATGGCCGGCCAGGAGCCACTTCGTGCATGCCACCCACATGGCAAGGCCATGAAGGCCATGGGGTGTCACCTAGAATTATAAAACACAGCCCAACAGTGTACCACCTTGTGCATGCCATGCATGTGGTGATGCTGTCATGACAATCAGGTAACACCTTGAATTGGGCACACCCCATCAGGCAGGGTGCCATCTCGTGTGGGTAACCTGGGTTGCTAGGCCCTCTCGGCCACCAGGTGGCCCCTAGGCCCATGCAAACCCCACCCACCAGAGTGCCATCTCACAAGGGTCACACTTGTGGCATTGCCCTCACAGCAACAGGCTGTCACCTAGGCCCAGGCACATCCAGCCAAACAGGGTGCCACCGCGCATGTGTCAGCCATGTGGTGAGGCTGTAATGGCTGCCAGATGTCACCTCAGCTCAGTCACACCCTGCCCGGCAACAAGCCACCTCACATGGGTCATCCGTGTTGAGAGGCTGTCACAATCATGGGGTGTCGATTGGCCCCATCACACCCTGCTGGCAGGGTGCCACATCATGCATACCACCCAAGTGCTGAGGCCATTATGGTCACAAGGTGTAACCTTGGTCCAGTAACACCCCACCCAGATGGGTGCACCCTTGCCCTTGTCACACACATAGCTGCACCGTCAAAGCCACCGGGTGTCACCTAGACCCCCTCACATCCCACCTGCGGTGTGCCACTTTGCATGTGCCACCCATGTTGCAAGGCCATTATGGCTGCCAGATGTCACCTCAGATCCATCACACCCCACCTAGCAGGGTGCCACCTCACATCAGTCACCCACGTGCTGAGGCCATCAGGGCTGCCAGGTGTCACATCCACCTGGGCATATCCACCCAGTGGGGTGCCACCTCACATAGGTAACCCATGTGGCAAGTACATCATAGCTGCTGGCTGTCACCTCAGACCAGGCACATGCCACCTGATGGGGAGCCACTTTGCACCTGTCACCCGAGTGGCAAGGCCATCACAGAAGCTGTGTTTGACCTTGGCCAGGGCACATGCCGCCTGGTGGGATGCCACCACACCAGGGTCACCTATGTGGTGAGGCTGACATTCCATTGGGTTTCACCTCAGCCCAGTCACACATCACCTGGGGGCTGCCACCTTGCATGGGTCACCCACATGTTGATGCCCTCATGAATGCTGGGATTCACTTTCGCCAGGGCACACACCAACTGGAGGAGTGCCACATACTGTGGTGCATCTGCCTGATGAGGCCTGCATGGCAGCTGGGTGTCACCTAGACCTGGGCACTCCCCACCCATCACGGTGACACTTCGCACATGCCACCAGCATGGCGATGAGGTCAGGAGGCCGAGTTTCACCTCGGCTACTTCACAACCTGCCCAGTGGGGAGCCACATCATGCAGGTGATGCACATGGCAAGACCCTCATGGCCAGGGTGTCACTTAGGCCTGGTAACACCCTGCCCCACAGAGTGCCACTTCACACATATCACCCATGAGGCAAGGCCGTAATGGTCACTGGGTGTCACCTTGGCCCAGTTACACACTGCCTGGCTGTGTGCCACCATGTGTGGGTCTCCCGTGTGGCTAGGCCTTCATGCCCACTGGGTTTCACCTCAGAACTGGCACAACCCGCCCAGCTGGGTGCAACCTCATGTGGGTCACCCACGTATTGAGGCCATAATGGAAGTGGGGTTTGACCTTGGCCTGGGCAAATCCCACCCTGAGGGATGCCACTCCACATGTGCCATCTGCATGGTGAGGCCACCATGGCCACCAGGTGTCACCTCGGCCTTGGGTCACTCTGCCCAGTGGAGAGCAACCTCATGCATGCCACCCATGTGGTGAGGCCTTGCACAGGTCACCTGCATGGTGAGGCCATCACATCCACCAGGTGTCACTTTGGCACAGTCATGTGCTGCCCAACAGGTGGCCACATCACACTGGTCATCCACGTGGTAAGGCTGTCATGGCCCCTGAGTGTCACCTTGGCCTGGGCACACGCAACCCAGTGGGGTGCCACCCATGTGGTGAGGCCATCACAGAACCTGTGTTTGACCTTGGCCCAGAAACACCTGCCCAGTGGGGTTCCAGCCTGCCAGGGTCACCCATGTGGTGAGGCCAACACACTGCCAGGTGTCACCTAGGCCTGGGCACACCCCACCTGGTGGGATGCTCCATCTCATTGGTCACCCGCATGTTGAGCACACTACTGTGGCCTGGTGGAACCTCTGCCCCATCACTCCCTACCTGGTGGGGTGCTACCTCGTACAGGCCACCCGCATGGCAAGGCCGTAACAACCACCAGGTGTCACCTCAGCCCCATTGTACTCCACCCATCAGGGTGCCACCTCACACGGGTCACCTGTGAGGCAAACCCATCATGGCCGCCAGGTGTCACATCAGTCCTGTCAAACCCCACCAGGTCAGGTACCACCTGACATATGTCACCAGCATGGCAAGGTCATCATGACCATGGTGTGTCACCTCAGCCCCATAACACACCACCTGGCAGGGTGAAACCTTGCATGAGCCACCCGGGTGGTGAAGACATCACAGCCACTGAGTGTCAAAATGGCCCAGACACACACCTCATGGTGGAATGCCACCTCATGCAGGTCACCCATGTGGTGTGGCCGTCACAGACACCATGTGTCACCTCGGCCCCAACTCTCCCTACCTGATGGGGTGCTACCTCACATGTGCCACCCACATGACAATGCAGTCACAGCCACTAGCTGTCACCTCATCCCCATGACACCACACCTGGTGGGGTGTCATCTCTTGCATGCCACCCATGTGATGAGGACACCACAGCCACCAGGTGTCACCTTAGCTCAATCACACTCTGTCCTCCAGTGTGTCACCTCATGCAAGCCACCCGTGTTGTGAGTCCATCACTGTCATCAGGTGTCACCTCAACCCAGGTGCACCTCGCCGTGTGCAATGCCACTTTGCACGAGTCACCTGAAATGTGAGGCCATCATGGCTGCCAGGTGTCACCTAGGCCTGGGCACACCCCACCTGGTGGGATGCTACATCTCATTGGTCACCCGCATGTTGAGGACATTACAGTGGCCTGCTGGAACCCCGGCCCCATCACTCCCTACCTGGTGGGGTGCTACCTCGTACATGCCACCCACATGGCAAGGCCGTCACAGCCACAAGGTGTCACCTCAGCCTGGTCACACCCACCCCAGTGGAGTGTCACCTTACACATGCCACCCATATTGCTCATCTGTCACACCAACCATGTGTCACCTCAACCTGGGTGCACCCCACCCAGCACTGGTAACCCACCTTGCAGGGCAATCACAGCAGCCAGGTGACACCTGGGCATGGGCACACCCCACCCAGCAGGATACCACCTCATGCGGGTCACCAGTGTGTTGAGGCCCTCACGGCAGCCATGTTTCACCTAGGCCTGGGCACACCCAACCCAGTGGGGTTTCAACTCACGAATGGCACCCATGTAGTGAGGCCTTCATGGCTGCTGGTTGTCACCTTGGCCAAGTCATACACCACGGAGTGGGATGCCACCACACAGGGGTAACCAGCGTGGCGAGGCTGTCACAGCTGTCGGGTGTCATCTTGGCCCGTCCACGCCATGCACAGCTGGGTGCCACCTCATTCTAGCCACCCACGTGGCAAGTCATCTCAGTCACCATGTTTCACTTTGGCCCCATCACTCTAGGCCGGGTGGGGTGCGACAACACATGTGCTACCCCCATGATGAGGCAGTAACAGCCATAGTGTTTTACCTCATCCCCATGACACCATGCCCAGTGGGGTGTCATCTCTTGTGTGCCATCCATGTGGCAAGCCCATCATGGCTGCCGGGTGTCACCTCAGCCCGATCACACCCTACCTGGCAGGGCTAACCTCATGCATGCCACCCACATTGCAAGTCCAATGTGGTCGCTGTGTCATGTCAACCCAGTCACACCACACCATGCAGGATACCAAATCGCATGGGTCACCTGTGTTGTGAGGCCATCACAGCCACTGAGTGTCACCTCGGCCTGGGTACACCTCGCCCATTGGGATGTCACCTAGCATGTGCCTCCCACATGGTGCAGCACTCACGGCCACCAATTTCCAGCCCCGTCACTCCCTGACCAGAAGAATGTCACCTCGACATAGGACCTGCATGGCAAGGTGGTCACACCACTGGGTGTCACGTCTGCATGGTCACATCCCACCCCACAGGTTGCCACCTGACAAAGGTCAACTGCATGGTGAAGCTGTCATGGCTGCCAGATGTCTCCTCTGCCTGAGCACACAATGCCTGGTGGGGAGCCACCATGCACAGATCACCCACGTGATGAGGCCCTCACAGCTGCCGGGTGTCACCTTGGTTGCTTTACCCACCACCCAGTGGGGTACCACCTCGTATGGGTGACCTGCATGGAGAAGCCATCACTGCCACTGGGTGACAGCTTAGCTCAGTCACACCATGTCTTGTGGGGAGCCACCTCACTTGGGTCACCCATGTGGTGAGGCTGTCATAGCCATGGGATGTCACCTTGACCCCTTCATAGCTTTCACAGCAGGTTGCCACCACGCTGGAGCCACCTAAGAGGCAAGGGATCATGACCACCACGTGTCATCTCAGCCATGTCACACCCCTCCAGGCAAGGTGCTACCTCACCCATGTCACCAGCATGGTGAGGCTACCAAGGCCACGAGGTGTCACCTAAGCCCACTCAGACACTGCCTGATGGGGTGCTACATAGTGCATGCTACTCACATGGCTAGGCCATCATGGCCACTGGGTGTCACTTCAGCCCCATCATTCCCCACCCTGCCAGCTGCCACCTTGATGTGCCACCTGCATAGCTAGGCAATCACACCACTAGGTGCCACCTTGTCCCTGTGACACCACACCTGGCACCATGTCATCTCTTGTGTGTCCCCCATGTAGTGAGGCCATCACGGCCACTGGGTGTCACCTCTTCCTGGTCAATACCCACCTGCCAGGGTGTCAACTAGCATGTGCTTCCCTCAGGACGAGACCATCACAGCCACCAGGTGTCAGCTCAGCCCGATCACACACTGCACAGTGGGGTGTCACCTTGTGCATGCCACCTGTGCTGCAAGTCTGTCTCGGTCAAAGTGTGTCACCTCAACCCGGGCATACCCCACCATGTGAGATGCCACCTCGCATGGTTACTCACGTTGTGAGCACCTCTATGCCACCAGATGTCACCTTGGCCTGGTTACACCCTGCCAGGCAGGGTGCCAGCTCATGTGGGTCACCCATGTGGTGAGGTCCTCATGGCCACTGGGCATCACCTTGGACCAGTCACACACCACCTAATGGGGTGCCAGTTTGCAAGGGTCACCCATGTGATGTGGCTCTCACAGCTGCTGTGGATCACTTTGGCCTGCTCACACTGCAGCCTGCAGGGTGCAATCTCACACTTGCTACGATTGTGGCGAGGCTGTCATGGCCGCCAGGTGTCCCCTTGGCCTGGTCACAACCCACACAGCATGGTGCCACCTCTTGCAGGTCACCCATGTGGCAAGGCCATCTTGCTGCCGGGTGTCACCTCAGCTTGGTCACAACCTGCCCAGCAGGAAGACACCTAGTATAGGTCACCAGGGTTGCGAGGCTGTCACAGCCACAGGGTGTCCATTGGCCCCATGGCACCTTGCCTGGCAGGGTGCTACCATGTGTGTGCCACCCAAGTGGTGAGGCCATCACAGCCACCAGGTGCCACCTCAGCCCTGTAACACCCCACCTGGTGGGGTGCAACCTTGCACTTGCCACCCATGGTGCTGGGCCATCACAGCACCATGTGTCTCCTTGGCACCCTTACACCCTGCCCAGAGTGGTGGCACTTTGCAGGTTCCACCCACATTGCAAGGCCATTATGGCTGCTGGGTGTCACTTCAGCCCCACCACACCCTGCCTGGTGGGGTGTCAACTCATGTGATTCACCCACGTGGTGAGGCCATCAGGGATATCAGGCCTCACCTCAGCCCAGGCACATCCACCCTGTGGGGTGCCACCTTACATGTGTAAGCCATGTGGTGAGGCCGTCAGTGTTGCCAGGTCTCACCTCAGCCCAGGGACACCATGGCCAGCCAGGAGCCACTTCATGCATGCCACCCACATGGCAAGGCCATGAAGGCCACGGGGTGTCACCTAGAATTATAAAACACAGCCCAACAGTGTACCACCTTGTGCATGCCATGCATGTGGTGATGCTGTCATGACAATCAGGTAACACCTTGAATTGGGCACACCCCATCAGGCAGGGTGCCATCTCGTGAGGGTAACCTGGGTTGCTAGGCCCTCTCGGCCACCAGGTGGCCCCTAGGCCCATGCAAACCCCACCCACCAGAGTGCCATCTCACAAGGGTCACACTTGTGGCATTTCCCTCACAGCAACAGGCTGTCACCTAGGCCCAGGCACATCCAGCCAAACAGGGTGCCACCGCGCATGTGTCAGCCATGTGGTGAGGCTGTAATGGCTGCCAGATGTCACCTCAGCTCAGTCACACCCTGCCCGGCAACAAGCCACCTCACATGGGTCATCCGTGTTGAGAGGCTGTCACAATCATGGGGTGTTGATTGGCCCCATCACACCCTGCTGGCAGGGTGCCACATCATGCATACCACCCAAGTGCTGAGGCCATTATGGTCACAAGGTGTAACCTTGGTCCAGTAACACCCCACCCAGATGGGTGCACCCTTGCCCTTGTCACACACATAGCTGCACCGTCAAAGCCACCGGGTGTCACCTAGACCCCCTCACATCCCACCTGCGGTGTGCCACTTTGCATGTGCCACCCATGTTGCAAGGCCATTATGGCTGCCAGATGTCACCTCAGATCCATCACACCCCACCTAGCAGGGTGCCACCTCACATCAGTCACCCACGTGCTGAGGCCATCAGGGCTGCCAGGTGTCACATCCACCTGGGCATATCCACCCAGTGGGGTGCCACCTCACATAGGTAACCCATGTGGCAAGTACATCATAGCTGCTGGCTGTCACCTCAGACCAGGCACATGCCACCTGATGGGGAGCCACTTTGCACCTGTCACCTGAGTGGCAAGGCCATCACAGAAGCTGTGTTTGACCTTGGCCAGGGCACATGCCGCCTGGTGGGATGCCACCACACCAGGGTCACCTATGTGGTGAGGCTGACATTCCATTGGGTTTCACCTCAGCCCAGTCACACATCACCTGGGGGCTGCCACCTCGCATGGGTCACCCACATGTTGATGCCCTCATGAATGCTGGGATTCACTTTCGCCAGGGCACACACCAACTGGAGGAGTGCCACATACTGTGGTGCATCTGCCTGATGAGGCCTGCATGGCAGCTGGGTGTCACCTAGACCTGGGCACTCCCCACCCATCACGGTGACACTTTGCACATGCCACCAGCATGGCGATGAGGTCAGGAGGCCGAGTTTCACCTCGGCTACTTCACAACCTGCCCAGTGGGGAGCCACATCATGCAGGTGATGCACATGGCAAGACCCTCATGGCCAGGGTGTCACTTAGGCCTGGTAACACCCTGCCCCACAGAGTGCCACTTCACACATATCACCCATGAGGCAAGGCCGTAATGGTCACTGGGTGTCACCTTGGCCCAGTTACACACTGCCTGGCTGTGTGCCACCATGTGTGGGTCTCCCGTGTGGCTAGGCCTTCATGCCCACTGGGTTTCACCTCAGAACTGGCACAACCCGCCCAGCTGGGTGCAACCTCATGTGGGTCACCCACGTATTGAGGCCATAATGGAAGTGGGGTTTGACCTTGGCCTGGGCAAATCCCACCCTGAGGGATGCCACTCCACATGTGCCATCTGCATGGTGAGGCCACCATGGCCACCAGGTGTCACCTCGGCCTTGGGTCACTCTGCCCAGTGGAGAGCAACCTCATGCATGCCACCCATGTGGTGAGGCCTTGTACAGGTCACCTGCATGGTGAGGCCATCACATCCACCAGGTGTCACTTTGGCACAGTCATGTGCTGCCCAACAGGTGGCCACATCACACTGGTCATCCACGTGGTAAGGCTGTCATGGCCCCTGAGTGTCACCTTGGCCTGGGCACACGCAACCCAGTGGGGTGCCACCCATGTGGTGAGGCCATCACAGAACCTGTGTTTGACCTTGGCCCAGAAACACCTGCCCAGTGGGGTTCCAGCCTGCCAGGGTCACCCATGTGGTGAGGCCAACACACTGCCAGGTGTCACCTAGGCCTGGGCACACCCCACCTGGTGGGATGCTCCATCTCATTGGTCACCCGCATGTTGAGCACACTACTGTGGCCTGGTGGAACCTCTGCCCCATCACTCCCTACCTGGTGGGGTGCTACCTCGTACAGGCCACCCGCATGGCAAGGCCGTAACAACCACCAGGTGTCACCTCAGCCCCATTGTACTCCACCCATCAGGGTGCCACCTCACACGGGTCACCTGTGAGGCAAACCCATCATGGCCGCCAGGTGTCACATCAGTCCTGTCAAACCCCACCAGGTCAGGTACCACCTGACATATGTCACCAGCATGGCAAGGTCATCATGACCATGGTGTGTCACCTCAGCCCCATAACACACCACCTGGCAGGGTGAAACCTTGCATGAGCCACCCGGGTGGTGAAGACATCACAGCCACTGAGTGTCAAAATGGCCCAGACACACACCTCATGGTGGAATGCCACCTCATGCAGGTCACCCATGTGGTGTGGCCGTCACAGACACCATGTGTCACCTCGGCCCCAACTCTCCCTACCTGATGGGGTGCTACCTCACATGTGCCACCCACATGACAATGCAGTCACAGCCACTAGCTGTCACCTCATCCCCATGACACCACACCTGGTGGGGTGTCATCTCTTGCATGCCACCCATGTGATGAGGACACCACAGCCACCAGGTGTCACCTTAGCTCAATCACACTCTGTCCTCCAGTGTGTCACCTCATGCAAGCCACCCGTGTTGTGAGTCCATCACTGTCATCAGGTGTCACCTCAACCCAGGTGCACCTCACCGTGTGCAATGCCACTTTGCACGAGTCACCTGAAATGTGAGGCCATCATGGCTGCCAGGTGTCACCTAGGCCTGGGCACACCCCACCTGGTGGGATGCTACATCTCATTGGTCACCCGCATGTTGAGGACATTACAGTGGCCTGCTGGAACCTCGGCCCCATCACTCCCTACCTGGTGGGGTGCTACCTCGTACATGCCACCCACATGGCAAGGCCGTCACAGCCACAAGGTGTCACCTCAGCCTGGTCACACCCACCCCAGTGGAGTGTCACCTTACACATGCCACCCATATTGCTCATCTGTCACACCAACCATGTGTCACCTCAACCTGGGTGCACCCCACCCAGCACTGGTAACCCACCTTGCAGGGCAATCACAGCAGCCAGGTGACACCTGGGCATGGGCACACCCCACCCAGCAGGATGCCACCTCATGCGGGTCACCAGTGTGTTGAGGCCCTCACGGCAGCCATGTTTCACCTAGGCCTGGGCACACCCCACCCAGTGGGGTTTCAACTCACGAATGGCACCCATGTAGTGAGGCCTTCATGGCTGCTGGTTGTCACCTTGGCCAAGTCATACACCACCCAGTGGGATGCCACCACACAGGGGTAACCAGCGTGGCGAGGCTGTCACAGCTGTCGGGTGTCATCTTGGCCCGTCCACGCCATGCACAGCTGGGTGCCCCCTCATTCTAGCCACCCACGTGGCAAGTCATCTCAGTCACCACGTTTCACTTTGGCCCCATCACTCTAGGCCGGGTGGGGTGCGACAACACATGTGCTACCCCCATGGTGAGGCAGTAACAGCCATAGTGTTTTACCTCATCCCCATGACACCATGCCCAGTGGGGTGTCATCTCTTGTGTGCCATCCATGTGGCAAGCCCATCATGGCTGCCGGGTGTCACCTCAGCCCGATCACACCCTACCTGGCAGGGCTAACCTCATGCATGCCACCCACATTGCAAGTCCAATGTGGTCGCTGTGTCATGTCAACCCAGTCACACCACACCATGCAGGATACCAAATCGCATGGGTCACCTGTGTTGTGAGGCCATCACAGCCACTGAGTGTCACCTCGGCCTGGGTACACCTTGCCCATTGGGATGTCACCTAGCATGTGCCTCCCACATGGTGCAGCACTCACGGCCACCAATTTCCAGCCCCGTCACTCCCTGACCAGAAGAATGTCACCTCGACATAGGACTTGCATGGCAAGGTGGTCACACCACTGGGTGTCACGTCTGCATGGTCACATCCCACCCCACAGGTTGCCACCTGACAAAGGTCAACTGCATGGTGAAGCTGTCATGGCTGCCAGATGTCTCCTCTGCCTGAGCACACAATGCCTGGTGGGGAGCCACCATGCACAGATCACCCACGTGATGAGGCCCTCACAGCTGCCGGGTGTCACCTTGGTTGCTTTACCCACCACCCAGTGGGGTACCACCTCGTATGGGTGACCTGCATGGAGAAGCCATCACTGCCACTGGGTGACAGCTTAGCTCAGTCACACCATGTCTTGTGGGGAGCCACCTCACTTGGGTCACCCATGTGGTGAGGCTGTCATAGCCATGGGATGTCACCTTGACCCCTTCATAGCTTTCACAGCAGGTTGCCACCACGCTGGAGCCACCTAAGAGGCAAGGGATCATGACCACCACGTGTCATCTCAGCCATGTCACACCCCTCCAGGCAAGGTGCTACCTCACCCATGTCACCAGCATGGTGAGGCTACCAAGGCCACGAGGTGTCACCTAAGCCCACTCAGACACTGCCTGATGGGGTGCTACATAGTGCATGCTACTCACATGGCTAGGCCATCATGGCCACTGGGTGTCACTTCAGCCCCATCATTCCCCGCCCTGCCAGGTGCCACCTTGATGTGCCACCTGCATAGCTAGGCAATCACACCACTAGGTGCCACCTTGTCCCTGTGACACCACACCTGGCACCATGTCATCTCTTGTGTGTCCCCCATGTAGTGAGGCCATCACGGCCACTGGGTGTCACCTCTTCCTGGTCAATACCCACCTGCCAGGGTGTCAACTAGCATGTGCTTCCCTCAGGACGAGACCATCACAGCCACCAGGTGTCACCTCAGCCCGATCACACACTGCACAGTGGGGTGTCACCTTGTGCATGCCACCTGTGCTGCAAGTCTGTCTCGGTCAAAGTGTGTCACCTCAACCCGGGCATACCCCACCATGTGAGATGCCACCTCGCATGGTTACTCACGTTGTGAGCACCTCTATGCCACCAGATGTCACCTTGGCCTGGTTACACCCTGCCAGGCAGGGTGCCAGCTCATGTGGGTCACCCATGTGGTGAGGTCCTCATGGCCACTGGGCATCACCTTGGACCAGTCACACACCACCTAACGGGGTGCCAGTTTGCAAGGGTCACCCATGTGATGTGGCTCTCACAGCTGCTGTGGATCACTTTGGCCTGCTCACACTGCAGCCTGCAGGGTGCAATCTCACACTTGCTACGATTGTGGCGAGGCTGTCATGGCCGCCAGGTGTCCCCTTGGCCTGGTCACAACCCACACAGCATGGTGCCACCTCTTGCAGGTCACCCATGTGGCAAGGCCATCTTGCTGCCGGGTGTCACCTCAGCTTGGTCACAACCTGCCCAGCAGGAAGACACCTAGTATAGGTCACCAGGGTTGCGAGGCTGTCACAGCCACAGGGTGTCCATTGGCCCCATCGCACCTTGCCTGGCAGGGTGCTACCATGTGTGTGCCACCCAAGTGGTGAGGCCATCACAGCCACCAGGTGCCACCTCAGCCCTGTAACACCCCACCTGGTGGGGTGCAACCTTGCACTTGCCACCCATGGTGCTGGGCCATCACAGCACCATGTGTCTCCTTGGCACCCTTACACCCTGCCCAGAGTGGTGGCACTTTGCAGGTTCCACCCACATTGCAAGGCCATTATGGCTGCTGGGTGTCACTTCAGCCCCACCACACCCTGCCTGGTGGGGTGTCAACTCATGTGATTCACCCACGTGGTGAGGCCATCAGGGATATCAGGCCTCACCTCAGCCCAGGCACATCCACCCTGTGGGGTGCCACCTTACATGTGTAAGCCATGTGGTGAGGCCGTCAGTGTTGCCAGGTCTCACCTCAGCCCAGGGACACCATGGCCGGCCAGGAGCCACTTCGTGCATGCCACCCACATGGCAAGGCCATGAAGGCCACGGGGTGTCACCTAGAATTATAAAACACAGCCCAACAGTGTACCACCTTGTGCATGCCATGCATGTGGTGATGCTGTCATGACAATCAGGTAACACCTTGAATTGGGCACACCCCATCAGGCAGGGTGCCATCTTGTGAGGGTAACCTGGGTTGCTAGGCCCTCTCGGCCACCAGGTGGCCCCTAGGCCCATGCAAACCCCACCCACCAGAGTGCCATCTCACAAGGGTCACACTTGTGGCATTGCCCACACAGCAACAGGCTGTCACCTAGGCCCAGGCACATCCAGCCAAACAGGGTGCCACCGCGCATGTGTCAGCCATGTGGTGAGGCTGTAATGGCTGCCAGATGTCACCTCAGCTCAGTCACACCCTGCCCGGCAACAAGCCACCTCACATGGGTCATCCGTGTTGAGAGGCTATCACAATCATGGGGTGTTGATTGGCCCCATCACACCCTGCTGGCAGGGTGCCACATCATGCATACCACCCAAGTGCTGAGGCCATTATGGTCACAAGGTGTAACCTTGGTCCAGTAACACCCCACCCAGATGGGTGCACCCTTGCCCTTGTCACACACATAGCTGCACCGTCAAAGCCACCGGGTGTCACCTAGACCCCCTCACATCCCACCTGCGGTGTGCCACTGTGCATGTGCCACCCATGTTGCAAGGCCATTATGGCTGCCAGATGTCACCTCAGATCCATCACACCCCACCTAGCAGGGTGCCACCTCACATCAGTCACCCACGTGCTGAGGCCATCAGGGCTGCCAGGTGTCACATCCACCTGGGCATATCCACCCAGTGGGGTGCCACCTCACATAGGTAACCCATGTGGCAAGTACCTCATAGCTGCTGGCTGTCACCTCAGACCAGGCACATGCCACCTGATGGGGAGCCACTTTGCACCTGTCACCCGAGTGGCAAGGCCATCACAGAAGCTGTGTTTGACCTTGGCCAGGGCACATGCCGCCTGGTGGGATGCCACCACACCAGGGTCACCTATGTGGTGAGGCTGACATTCCATTGGGTTTCACCTCAGCCCAGTCACACATCACCTGGGGGCTGCCACCTCGCATGGGTCACCCACATGTTGATGCCCTCATGAATGCTGGGATTCACTTTCGCCAGGGCACACACCAACTGGAGGAGTGCCACATACTGTGGTGCATCTGCCTGATGAGGCCTGCATGGCAGCTGGGTGTCACCTAGACCTGGGCACTCCCCACCCATCACGGTGACACTTTGCACATGCCACCAGCATGGCGATGAGGTCAGGAGGCCGAGTTTCACCTCGGCTACTTCACAACCTGCCCAGTGGGGAGCCACATCATGCAGGTGATGCACATGGCAAGACCCTCATGGCCAGGGTGTCACTTAGGCCTGGTAACACCCTGCCCCACAGAGTGCCACTTCACACATATCACCCATGAGGCAAGGCCGTAATGGTCACTGGGTGTCACCTTGGCCCAGTTACACACTGCCTGGCTGTGTGCCACCATGTGTGGGTCTCCCGTGTGGCTAGGCCTTCATGCCCACTGGGTTTCACCTCAGAACTGGCACAACCCGCCCAGCTGGGTGCAACCTCATGTGGGTCACCCACGTATTGAGGCCATAATGGAAGTGGGGTTTGACCTTGGCCTGGGCAAATCCCACCCTGAGGGATGCCACTCCACATGTGCCATCTGCATGGTGAGGCCACCATGGCCACCAGGTGTCACCTCGGCCTTGGGTCACTCTGCCCAGTGGAGAGCAACCTCATGCATGCCACCCATGTGGTGAGGCCTTGTACAGGTCACCTGCATGGTGAGGCCATCACATCCACCAGGTGTCACTTTGGCACAGTCATGTGCTGCCCAACAGGTGGCCACATCACACTGGTCATCCACGTGGTAAGGCTGTCATGGCCCCTGAGTGTCACCTTGGCCTGGGCACACGCAACCCAGTGGGGTGCCACCCATGTGGTGAGGCCATCACAGAACCTGTGTTTGACCTTGGCCCAGAAACACCTGCCCAGTGGGGTTCCAGCCTGCCAGGGTCACCCATGTGGTGAGGCCAACACACTGCCAGGTGTCACCTAGGCCTGGGCACACCCCACCTGGTGGGATGCTCCATCTCATTGGTCACCCGCATGTTGAGCACACTACTGTGGCCTGGTGGAACCTCTGCCCCATCACTCCCTACCTGGTGGGGTGCTACCTCGTACAGGCCACCCGCATGGCAAGGCCGTAACAACCACCAGGTGTCACCTCAGCCCCATTGTACTCCACCCATCAGGGTGCCACCTCACACGGGTCACCTGTGAGGCAAACCCATCATGGCCGCCAGGTGTCACATCAGTCCTGTCACACCCCACCAGGTCAGGTACCACCTGACATATGTCACCAGCATGGCAAGGTCATCATGACCATGGTGTGTCACCTCAGCCCCATAACACACCACCTGGCAGGGTGAAACCTTGCATGAGCCACCCGGGTGGTGAAGACATCACAGCCACTGAGTGTCAAAATGGCCCAGACACACACCTCATGGTGGAATGCCACCTCATGCAGGTCACCCATGTGGTGTGGCCGTCACAGACACCATGTGTCACCTCGGCCCCAACTCTCCCTACCTGATGGGGTGCTACCTCACATGTGCCACCCACATGACAATGCAGTCACAGCCACTAGCTGTCACCTCATCCCCATGACACCACACCTGGTGGGGTGTCATCTCTTGCATGCCACCCATGTGATGAGGACACCACAGCCACCAGGTGTCACCTTAGCTCAATCACACTCTGTCCTCCAGTGTGTCACCTCATGCAAGCCACCCGTGTTGTGAGTCCATCACTGTCATCAGGTGTCACCTCAACCCAGGTGCACCTCGCCGTGTGCAATGCCACTTTGCACGAGTCACCTGAAATGTGAGGCCATCATGGCTGCCAGGTGTCACCTAGGCCTGGGCACACCCCACCTGGTGGGATGCTACATCTCATTGGTCACCCGCATGTTGAGGACATTACAGTGGCCTGCTGGAACCCCGGCCCCATCACTCCCTACCTGGTGGGGTGCTACCTCGTACATGCCACCCACATGGCAAGGCCGTCACAGCCACAAGGTGTCACCTCAGCCTGGTCACACCCACCCCAGTGGAGTGTCACCTTACACATGCCACCCATATTGCTCATCTGTCACACCAACCATGTGTCACCTCAACCTGGGTGCACCCCACCCAGCACTGGTAACCCACCTTGCAGGGCAATCACAGCAGCCAGGTGACACCTGGGCATGGGCACACCCCACCCAGCAGGATACCACCTCATGCGGGTCACCAGTGTGTTGAGGCCCTCACGGCAGCCATGTTTCACCTAGGCCTGGGCACACCCAACCCAGTGGGGTTTCAACTCACGAATGGCACCCATGTAGTGAGGCCTTCATGGCTGCTGGTTGTCACCTTGGCCAAGTCATACACCACGGAGTGGGATGCCACCACACAGGGGTAACCAGCGTGGCGAGGCTGTCACAGCTGTCGGGTGTCATCTTGGCCCGTCCACGCCATGCACAGCTGGGTGCCACCTCATTCTAGCCACCCACGTGGCAAGTCATCTCAGTCACCATGTTTCACTTTGGCCCCATCACTCTAGGCCGGGTGGGGTGCGACAACACATGTGCTACCCCCATGATGAGGCAGTAACAGCCATAGTGTTTTACCTCATCCCCATGACACCATGCCCAGTGGGGTGTCATCTCTTGTGTGCCATCCATGTGGCAAGCCCATCATGGCTGCCGGGTGTCACCTCAGCCCGATCACACCCTACCTGGCAGGGCTAACCTCATGCATGCCACCCACATTGCAAGTCCAATGTGGTCGCTGTGTCATGTCAACCCAGTCACACCACACCATGCAGGATACCAAATCGCATGGGTCACCTGTGTTGTGAGGCCATCACAGCCACTGAGTGTCACCTCGGCCTGGGTACACCTCGCCCATTGGGATGTCACCTAGCATGTGCCTCCCACATGGTGCAGCACTCACGGCCACCAATTTCCAGCCCCGTCACTCCCTGACCAGAAGAATGTCACCTCGACATAGGACCTGCATGGCAAGGTGGTCACACCACTGGGTGTCACGTCTGCATGGTCACATCCCACCCCACAGGTTGCCACCTGACAAAGGTCAACTGCATGGTGAAGCTGTCATGGCTGCCAGATGTCTCCTCTGCCTGAGCACACAATGCCTGGTGGGGAGCCACCATGCACAGATCACCCACGTGATGAGGCCCTCACAGCTGCCGGGTGTCACCTTGGTTGCTTTACCCACCACCCAGTGGGGTACCACCTCGTATGGGTGACCTGCATGGAGAAGCCATCACTGCCACTGGGTGACAGCTTAGCTCAGTCACACCATGTCTTGTGGGGAGCCACCTCACTTGGGTCACCCATGTGGTGAGGCTGTCATAGCCATGGGATGTCACCTTGACCCCTTCATAGCTTTCACAGCAGGTTGCCACCACGCTGGAGCCACCTAAGAGGCAAGGGATCATGACCACCACGTGTCATCTCAGCCATGTCACACCCCTCCAGGCAAGGTGCTACCTCACCCATGTCACCAGCATGGTGAGGCTACCAAGGCCACGAGGTGTCACCTAAGCCCACTCAGACACTGCCTGATGGGGTGCTACATAGTGCATGCTACTCACATGGCTAGGCCATCATGGCCACTGGGTGTCACTTCAGCCCCATCATTCCCCACCCTGCCAGCTGCCACCTTGATGTGCCACCTGCATAGCTAGGCAATCACACCACTAGGTGCCACCTTGTCCCTGTGACACCACACCTGGCACCATGTCATCTCTTGTGTGTCCCCCATGTAGTGAGGCCATCACGGCCACTGGGTGTCACCTCTTCCTGGTCAATACCCACCTGCCAGGGTGTCAACTAGCATGTGCTTCCCTCAGGACGAGACCATCACAGCCACCAGGTGTCAGCTCAGCCCGATCACACACTGCACAGTGGGGTGTCACCTTGTGCATGCCACCTGTGCTGCAAGTCTGTCTCGGTCAAAGTGTGTCACCTCAACCCGGGCATACCCCACCATGTGAGATGCCACCTCGCATGGTTACTCACGTTGTGAGCACCTCTATGCCACCAGATGTCACCTTGGCCTGGTTACACCCTGCCAGGCAGGGTGCCAGCTCATGTGGGTCACCCATGTGGTGAGGTCCTCATGGCCACTGGGCATCACCTTGGACCAGTCACACACCACCTAATGGGGTGCCAGTTTGCAAGGGTCACCCATGTGATGTGGCTCTCACAGCTGCTGTGGATCACTTTGGCCTGCTCACACTGCAGCCTGCAGGGTGCAATCTCACACTTGCTACGATTGTGGCGAGGCTGTCATGGCCGCCAGGTGTCCCCTTGGCCTGGTCACAACCCACACAGCATGGTGCCACCTCTTGCAGGTCACCCATGTGGCAAGGCCATCTTGCTGCCGGGTGTCACCTCAGCTTGGTCACAACCTGCCCAGCAGGAAGACACCTAGTATAGGTCACCAGGGTTGCGAGGCTGTCACAGCCACAGGGTGTCCATTGGCCCCATGGCACCTTGCCTGGCAGGGTGCTACCATGTGTGTGCCACCCAAGTGGTGAGGCCATCACAGCCACCAGGTGCCACCTCAGCCCTGTAACACCCCACCTGGTGGGGTGCAACCTTGCACTTGCCACCCATGGTGCTGGGCCATCACAGCACCATGTGTCTCCTTGGCACCCTTACACCCTGCCCAGAGTGGTGGCACTTTGCAGGTTCCACCCACATTGCAAGGCCATTATGGCTGCTGGGTGTCACTTCAGCCCCACCACACCCTGCCTGGTGGGGTGTCAACTCATGTGATTCACCCACGTGGTGAGGCCATCAGGGATATCAGGCCTCACCTCAGCCCAGGCACATCCACCCTGTGGGGTGCCACCTTACATGTGTAAGCCATGTGGTGAGGCCGTCAGTGTTGCCAGGTCTCACCTCAGCCCAGGGACACCATGGCCAGCCAGGAGCCACTTCATGCATGCCACCCACATGGCAAGGCCATGAAGGCCACGGGGTGTCACCTAGAATTATAAAACACAGCCCAACAGTGTACCACCTTGTGCATGCCATGCATGTGGTGATGCTGTCATGACAATCAGGTAACACCTTGAATTGGGCACACCCCATCAGGCAGGGTGCCATCTCGTGAGGGTAACCTGGGTTGCTAGGCCCTCTCGGCCACCAGGTGGCCCCTAGGCCCATGCAAACCCCACCCACCAGAGTGCCATCTCACAAGGGTCACACTTGTGGCATTTCCCTCACAGCAACAGGCTGTCACCTAGGCCCAGGCACATCCAGCCAAACAGGGTGCCACCGCGCATGTGTCAGCCATGTGGTGAGGCTGTAATGGCTGCCAGATGTCACCTCAGCTCAGTCACACCCTGCCCGGCAACAAGCCACCTCACATGGGTCATCCGTGTTGAGAGGCTGTCACAATCATGGGGTGTTGATTGGCCCCATCACACCCTGCTGGCAGGGTGCCACATCATGCATACCACCCAAGTGCTGAGGCCATTATGGTCACAAGGTGTAACCTTGGTCCAGTAACACCCCACCCAGATGGGTGCACCCTTGCCCTTGTCACACACATAGCTGCACCGTCAAAGCCACCGGGTGTCACCTAGACCCCCTCACATCCCACCTGCGGTGTGCCACTTTGCATGTGCCACCCATGTTGCAAGGCCATTATGGCTGCCAGATGTCACCTCAGATCCATCACACCCCACCTAGCAGGGTGCCACCTCACATCAGTCACCCACGTGCTGAGGCCATCAGGGCTGCCAGGTGTCACATCCACCTGGGCATATCCACCCAGTGGGGTGCCACCTCACATAGGTAACCCATGTGGCAAGTACATCATAGCTGCTGGCTGTCACCTCAGACCAGGCACATGCCACCTGATGGGGAGCCACTTTGCACCTGTCACCTGAGTGGCAAGGCCATCACAGAAGCTGTGTTTGACCTTGGCCAGGGCACATGCCGCCTGGTGGGATGCCACCACACCAGGGTCACCTATGTGGTGAGGCTGACATTCCATTGGGTTTCACCTCAGCCCAGTCACACATCACCTGGGGGCTGCCACCTCGCATGGGTCACCCACATGTTGATGCCCTCATGAATGCTGGGATTCACTTTCGCCAGGGCACACACCAACTGGAGGAGTGCCACATACTGTGGTGCATCTGCCTGATGAGGCCTGCATGGCAGCTGGGTGTCACCTAGACCTGGGCACTCCCCACCCATCACGGTGACACTTTGCACATGCCACCAGCATGGCGATGAGGTCAGGAGGCCGAGTTTCACCTCGGCTACTTCACAACCTGCCCAGTGGGGAGCCACATCATGCAGGTGATGCACATGGCAAGACCCTCATGGCCAGGGTGTCACTTAGGCCTGGTAACACCCTGCCCCACAGAGTGCCACTTCACACATATCACCCATGAGGCAAGGCCGTAATGGTCACTGGGTGTCACCTTGGCCCAGTTACACACTGCCTGGCTGTGTGCCACCATGTGTGGGTCTCCCGTGTGGCTAGGCCTTCATGCCCACTGGGTTTCACCTCAGAACTGGCACAACCCGCCCAGCTGGGTGCAACCTCATGTGGGTCACCCACGTATTGAGGCCATAATGGAAGTGGGGTTTGACCTTGGCCTGGGCAAATCCCACCCTGAGGGATGCCACTCCACATGTGCCATCTGCATGGTGAGGCCACCATGGCCACCAGGTGTCACCTCGGCCTTGGGTCACTCTGCCCAGTGGAGAGCAACCTCATGCATGCCACCCATGTGGTGAGGCCTTGTACAGGTCACCTGCATGGTGAGGCCATCACATCCACCAGGTGTCACTTTGGCACAGTCATGTGCTGCCCAACAGGTGGCCACATCACACTGGTCATCCACGTGGTAAGGCTGTCATGGCCCCTGAGTGTCACCTTGGCCTGGGCACACGCAACCCAGTGGGGTGCCACCCATGTGGTGAGGCCATCACAGAACCTGTGTTTGACCTTGGCCCAGAAACACCTGCCCAGTGGGGTTCCAGCCTGCCAGGGTCACCCATGTGGTGAGGCCAACACACTGCCAGGTGTCACCTAGGCCTGGGCACACCCCACCTGGTGGGATGCTCCATCTCATTGGTCACCCGCATGTTGAGCACACTACTGTGGCCTGGTGGAACCTCTGCCCCATCACTCCCTACCTGGTGGGGTGCTACCTCGTACAGGCCACCCGCATGGCAAGGCCGTAACAACCACCAGGTGTCACCTCAGCCCCATTGTACTCCACCCATCAGGGTGCCACCTCACACGGGTCACCTGTGAGGCAAACCCATCATGGCCGCCAGGTGTCACATCAGTCCTGTCAAACCCCACCAGGTCAGGTACCACCTGACATATGTCACCAGCATGGCAAGGTCATCATGACCATGGTGTGTCACCTCAGCCCCATAACACACCACCTGGCAGGGTGAAACCTTGCATGAGCCACCCGGGTGGTGAAGACATCACAGCCACTGAGTGTCAAAATGGCCCAGACACACACCTCATGGTGGAATGCCACCTCATGCAGGTCACCCATGTGGTGTGGCCGTCACAGACACCATGTGTCACCTCGGCCCCAACTCTCCCTACCTGATGGGGTGCTACCTCACATGTGCCACCCACATGACAATGCAGTCACAGCCACTAGCTGTCACCTCATCCCCATGACACCACACCTGGTGGGGTGTCATCTCTTGCATGCCACCCATGTGATGAGGACACCACAGCCACCAGGTGTCACCTTAGCTCAATCACACTCTGTCCTCCAGTGTGTCACCTCATGCAAGCCACCCGTGTTGTGAGTCCATCACTGTCATCAGGTGTCACCTCAACCCAGGTGCACCTCACCGTGTGCAATGCCACTTTGCACGAGTCACCTGAAATGTGAGGCCATCATGGCTGCCAGGTGTCACCTAGGCCTGGGCACACCCCACCTGGTGGGATGCTACATCTCATTGGTCACCCGCATGTTGAGGACATTACAGTGGCCTGCTGGAACCTCGGCCCCATCACTCCCTACCTGGTGGGGTGCTACCTCGTACATGCCACCCACATGGCAAGGCCGTCACAGCCACAAGGTGTCACCTCAGCCTGGTCACACCCACCCCAGTGGAGTGTCACCTTACACATGCCACCCATATTGCTCATCTGTCACACCAACCATGTGTCACCTCAACCTGGGTGCACCCCACCCAGCACTGGTAACCCACCTTGCAGGGCAATCACAGCAGCCAGGTGACACCTGGGCATGGGCACACCCCACCCAGCAGGATGCCACCTCATGCGGGTCACCAGTGTGTTGAGGCCCTCACGGCAGCCATGTTTCACCTAGGCCTGGGCACACCCCACCCAGTGGGGTTTCAACTCACGAATGGCACCCATGTAGTGAGGCCTTCATGGCTGCTGGTTGTCACCTTGGCCAAGTCATACACCACCCAGTGGGATGCCACCACACAGGGGTAACCAGCGTGGCGAGGCTGTCACAGCTGTCGGGTGTCATCTTGGCCCGTCCACGCCATGCACAGCTGGGTGCCCCCTCATTCTAGCCACCCACGTGGCAAGTCATCTCAGTCACCACGTTTCACTTTGGCCCCATCACTCTAGGCCGGGTGGGGTGCGACAACACATGTGCTACCCCCATGGTGAGGCAGTAACAGCCATAGTGTTTTACCTCATCCCCATGACACCATGCCCAGTGGGGTGTCATCTCTTGTGTGCCATCCATGTGGCAAGCCCATCATGGCTGCCGGGTGTCACCTCAGCCCGATCACACCCTACCTGGCAGGGCTAACCTCATGCATGCCACCCACATTGCAAGTCCAATGTGGTCGCTGTGTCATGTCAACCCAGTCACACCACACCATGCAGGATACCAAATCGCATGGGTCACCTGTGTTGTGAGGCCATCACAGCCACTGAGTGTCACCTCGGCCTGGGTACACCTTGCCCATTGGGATGTCACCTAGCATGTGCCTCCCACATGGTGCAGCACTCACGGCCACCAATTTCCAGCCCCGTCACTCCCTGACCAGAAGAATGTCACCTCGACATAGGACTTGCATGGCAAGGTGGTCACACCACTGGGTGTCACGTCTGCATGGTCACATCCCACCCCACAGGTTGCCACCTGACAAAGGTCAACTGCATGGTGAAGCTGTCATGGCTGCCAGATGTCTCCTCTGCCTGAGCACACAATGCCTGGTGGGGAGCCACCATGCACAGATCACCCACGTGATGAGGCCCTCACAGCTGCCGGGTGTCACCTTGGTTGCTTTACCCACCACCCAGTGGGGTACCACCTCGTATGGGTGACCTGCATGGAGAAGCCATCACTGCCACTGGGTGACAGCTTAGCTCAGTCACACCATGTCTTGTGGGGAGCCACCTCACTTGGGTCACCCATGTGGTGAGGCTGTCATAGCCATGGGATGTCACCTTGACCCCTTCATAGCTTTCACAGCAGGTTGCCACCACGCTGGAGCCACCTAAGAGGCAAGGGATCATGACCACCACGTGTCATCTCAGCCATGTCACACCCCTCCAGGCAAGGTGCTACCTCACCCATGTCACCAGCATGGTGAGGCTACCAAGGCCACGAGGTGTCACCTAAGCCCACTCAGACACTGCCTGATGGGGTGCTACATAGTGCATGCTACTCACATGGCTAGGCCATCATGGCCACTGGGTGTCACTTCAGCCCCATCATTCCCCGCCCTGCCAGGTGCCACCTTGATGTGCCACCTGCATAGCTAGGCAATCACACCACTAGGTGCCACCTTGTCCCTGTGACACCACACCTGGCACCATGTCATCTCTTGTGTGTCCCCCATGTAGTGAGGCCATCACGGCCACTGGGTGTCACCTCTTCCTGGTCAATACCCACCTGCCAGGGTGTCAACTAGCATGTGCTTCCCTCAGGACGAGACCATCACAGCCACCAGGTGTCACCTCAGCCCGATCACACACTGCACAGTGGGGTGTCACCTTGTGCATGCCACCTGTGCTGCAAGTCTGTCTCGGTCAAAGTGTGTCACCTCAACCCGGGCATACCCCACCATGTGAGATGCCACCTCGCATGGTTACTCACGTTGTGAGCACCTCTATGCCACCAGATGTCACCTTGGCCTGGTTACACCCTGCCAGGCAGGGTGCCAGCTCATGTGGGTCACCCATGTGGTGAGGTCCTCATGGCCACTGGGCATCACCTTGGACCAGTCACACACCACCTAACGGGGTGCCAGTTTGCAAGGGTCACCCATGTGATGTGGCTCTCACAGCTGCTGTGGATCACTTTGGCCTGCTCACACTGCAGCCTGCAGGGTGCAATCTCACACTTGCTACGATTGTGGCGAGGCTGTCATGGCCGCCAGGTGTCCCCTTGGCCTGGTCACAACCCACACAGCATGGTGCCACCTCTTGCAGGTCACCCATGTGGCAAGGCCATCTTGCTGCCGGGTGTCACCTCAGCTTGGTCACAACCTGCCCAGCAGGAAGACACCTAGTATAGGTCACCAGGGTTGCGAGGCTGTCACAGCCACAGGGTGTCCATTGGCCCCATCGCACCTTGCCTGGCAGGGTGCTACCATGTGTGTGCCACCCAAGTGGTGAGGCCATCACAGCCACCAGGTGCCACCTCAGCCCTGTAACACCCCACCTGGTGGGGTGCAACCTTGCACTTGCCACCCATGGTGCTGGGCCATCACAGCACCATGTGTCTCCTTGGCACCCTTACACCCTGCCCAGAGTGGTGGCACTTTGCAGGTTCCACCCACATTGCAAGGCCATTATGGCTGCTGGGTGTCACTTCAGCCCCACCACACCCTGCCTGGTGGGGTGTCAACTCATGTGATTCACCCACGTGGTGAGGCCATCAGGGATATCAGGCCTCACCTCAGCCCAGGCACATCCACCCTGTGGGGTGCCACCTTACATGTGTAAGCCATGTGGTGAGGCCGTCAGTGTTGCCAGGTCTCACCTCAGCCCAGGGACACCATGGCCGGCCAGGAGCCACTTCGTGCATGCCACCCACATGGCAAGGCCATGAAGGCCACGGGGTGTCACCTAGAATTATAAAACACAGCCCAACAGTGTACCACCTTGTGCATGCCATGCATGTGGTGATGCTGTCATGACAATCAGGTAACACCTTGAATTGGGCACACCCCATCAGGCAGGGTGCCATCTTGTGAGGGTAACCTGGGTTGCTAGGCCCTCTCGGCCACCAGGTGGCCCCTAGGCCCATGCAAACCCCACCCACCAGAGTGCCATCTCACAAGGGTCACACTTGTGGCATTGCCCACACAGCAACAGGCTGTCACCTAGGCCCAGGCACATCCAGCCAAACAGGGTGCCACCGCGCATGTGTCAGCCATGTGGTGAGGCTGTAATGGCTGCCAGATGTCACCTCAGCTCAGTCACACCCTGCCCGGCAACAAGCCACCTCACATGGGTCATCCGTGTTGAGAGGCTATCACAATCATGGGGTGTTGATTGGCCCCATCACACCCTGCTGGCAGGGTGCCACATCATGCATACCACCCAAGTGCTGAGGCCATTATGGTCACAAGGTGTAACCTTGGTCCAGTAACACCCCACCCAGATGGGTGCACCCTTGCCCTTGTCACACACATAGCTGCACCGTCAAAGCCACCGGGTGTCACCTAGACCCCCTCACATCCCACCTGCGGTGTGCCACTGTGCATGTGCCACCCATGTTGCAAGGCCATTATGGCTGCCAGATGTCACCTCAGATCCATCACACCCCACCTAGCAGGGTGCCACCTCACATCAGTCACCCACGTGCTGAGGCCATCAGGGCTGCCAGGTGTCACATCCACCTGGGCATATCCACCCAGTGGGGTGCCACCTCACATAGGTAACCCATGTGGCAAGTACCTCATAGCTGCTGGCTGTCACCTCAGACCAGGCACATGCCACCTGATGGGGAGCCACTTTGCACCTGTCACCCGAGTGGCAAGGCCATCACAGAAGCTGTGTTTGACCTTGGCCAGGGCACATGCCGCCTGGTGGGATGCCACCACACCAGGGTCACCTATGTGGTGAGGCTGACATTCCATTGGGTTTCACCTCAGCCCAGTCACACATCACCTGGGGGCTGCCACCTCGCATGGGTCACCCACATGTTGATGCCCTCATGAATGCTGGGATTCACTTTCGCCAGGGCACACACCAACTGGAGGAGTGCCACATACTGTGGTGCATCTGCCTGATGAGGCCTGCATGGCAGCTGGGTGTCACCTAGACCTGGGCACTCCCCACCCATCACGGTGACACTTTGCACATGCCACCAGCATGGCGATGAGGTCAGGAGGCCGAGTTTCACCTCGGCTACTTCACAACCTGCCCAGTGGGGAGCCACATCATGCAGGTGATGCACATGGCAAGACCCTCATGGCCAGGGTGTCACTTAGGCCTGGTAACACCCTGCCCCACAGAGTGCCACTTCACACATATCACCCATGAGGCAAGGCCGTAATGGTCACTGGGTGTCACCTTGGCCCAGTTACACACTGCCTGGCTGTGTGCCACCATGTGTGGGTCTCCCGTGTGGCTAGGCCTTCATGCCCACTGGGTTTCACCTCAGAACTGGCACAACCCGCCCAGCTGGGTGCAACCTCATGTGGGTCACCCACGTATTGAGGCCATAATGGAAGTGGGGTTTGACCTTGGCCTGGGCAAATCCCACCCTGAGGGATGCCACTCCACATGTGCCATCTGCATGGTGAGGCCACCATGGCCACCAGGTGTCACCTCGGCCTTGGGTCACTCTGCCCAGTGGAGAGCAACCTCATGCATGCCACCCATGTGGTGAGGCCTTGTACAGGTCACCTGCATGGTGAGGCCATCACATCCACCAGGTGTCACTTTGGCACAGTCATGTGCTGCCCAACAGGTGGCCACATCACACTGGTCATCCACGTGGTAAGGCTGTCATGGCCCCTGAGTGTCACCTTGGCCTGGGCACACGCAACCCAGTGGGGTGCCACCCATGTGGTGAGGCCATCACAGAACCTGTGTTTGACCTTGGCCCAGAAACACCTGCCCAGTGGGGTTCCAGCCTGCCAGGGTCACCCATGTGGTGAGGCCAACACACTGCCAGGTGTCACCTAGGCCTGGGCACACCCCACCTGGTGGGATGCTCCATCTCATTGGTCACCCGCATGTTGAGCACACTACTGTGGCCTGGTGGAACCTCTGCCCCATCACTCCCTACCTGGTGGGGTGCTACCTCGTACAGGCCACCCGCATGGCAAGGCCGTAACAACCACCAGGTGTCACCTCAGCCCCATTGTACTCCACCCATCAGGGTGCCACCTCACACGGGTCACCTGTGAGGCAAACCCATCATGGCCGCCAGGTGTCACATCAGTCCTGTCACACCCCACCAGGTCAGGTACCACCTGACATATGTCACCAGCATGGCAAGGTCATCATGACCATGGTGTGTCACCTCAGCCCCATAACACACCACCTGGCAGGGTGAAACCTTGCATGAGCCACCCGGGTGGTGAAGACATCACAGCCACTGAGTGTCAAAATGGCCCAGACACACACCTCATGGTGGAATGCCACCTCATGCAGGTCACCCATGTGGTGTGGCCGTCACAGACACCATGTGTCACCTCGGCCCCAACTCTCCCTACCTGATGGGGTGCTACCTCACATGTGCCACCCACATGACAATGCAGTCACAGCCACTAGCTGTCACCTCATCCCCATGACACCACACCTGGTGGGGTGTCATCTCTTGCATGCCACCCATGTGATGAGGACACCACAGCCACCAGGTGTCACCTTAGCTCAATCACACTCTGTCCTCCAGTGTGTCACCTCATGCAAGCCACCCGTGTTGTGAGTCCATCACTGTCATCAGGTGTCACCTCAACCCAGGTGCACCTCACCGTGTGCAATGCCACTTTGCACGAGTCACCTGAAATGTGAGGCCATCATGGCTGCCAGGTGTCACCTAGGCCTGGGCACACCCCACCTGGTGGGATGCTACATCTCATTGGTCACCCGCATGTTGAGGACATTACAGTGGCCTGCTGGAACCTCGGCCCCATCACTCCCTACCTGGTGGGGTGCTACCTCGTACATGCCACCCACATGGCAAGGCCGTCACAGCCACAAGGTGTCACCTCAGCCTGGTCACACCCACCCCAGTGGAGTGTCACCTTACACATGCCACCCATATTGCTCATCTGTCACACCAACCATGTGTCACCTCAACCTGGGTGCACCCCACCCAGCACTGGTAACCCACCTTGCAGGGCAATCACAGCAGCCAGGTGACACCTGGGCATGGGCACACCCCACCCAGCAGGATACCACCTCATGCGGGTCACCAGTGTGTTGAGGCCCTCACGGCAGCCATGTTTCACCTAGGCCTGGGCACACCCCACCCAGTGGGGTTTCAACTCACGAATGGCACCCATGTAGTGAGGCCTTCATGGCTGCTGGTTGTCACCTTGGCCAAGTCATACACCACCCAGTGGGATGCCACCACACAGGGGTAACCAGCGTGGCGAGGCTGTCACAGCTGTCGGGTGTCATCTTGGCCCGTCCACGCCATGCACAGCTGGGTGCCACCTCATTCTAGCCACCCACGTGGCAAGTCATCTCAGTCACCATGTTTCCCTTTGGCCCCATCACTCTAGGCCGGGTGGGGTGCGACAACACATGTGCTACCCCCATGGTGAGGCAGTAACAGCCATAGTGTTTTACCTCATCCCCATGACACCATGCCCAGTGGGGTGTCATCTCTTGTGTGCCATCCATGTGGCAAGCCCATCATGGCTGCCGGGTGTCACCTCAGCCCGATCACACCCTACCTGGCAGGGCTAACCTCATGCATGCCACCCACATTGCAAGTCCAATGTGGTCGCTGTGTCATGTCAACCCAGTCACACCACACCATGCAGGATACCAAATCGCATGGGTCACCTGTGTTGTGAGGCCATCACAGCCACTGAGTGTCACCTCGGCCTGGGTACACCTTGCCCATTGGGATGTCACCTAGCATGTGCCTCCCACATGGTGCAGCACTCACGGCCACCAATTTCCAGCCCCGTCACTCCCTGACCAGAAGAATGTCACCTCGACATAGGACCTGCATGGCAAGGTGGTCACACCACTGGGTGTCACGTCTGCATGGTCACATCCCACCCCGCAGGTTGCCACCTGGCAAAGGTCAACTGCATGGTGAAGCTGTCATGGCTGCCAGATGTCTCCTCTGCCTGAGCACACAATGCCTGGTGGGGAGCCACCATGCACAGATCACCCACGTGATGAGGCCCTCACAGCTGCCGGGTGTCACCTTGGTTGCTTTACCCACCACCCAGTGGGGTACCACCTCGTATGGGTGACCTGCATGGAGAAGCCATCACTGCCACTGGGTGACAGCTTAGCTCAGTCACACCATGTCTTGTGGGGAGCCACCTCACTTGGGTCACCCATGTGGTGAGGCTGTCATAGCCATGGGATGTCAACTTGACCCCTTCATAGCTTTCACAGCAGGTTGCCACCACGCTGGAGCCACCTAAGAGGCAAGGGATCATGACCACCACGTGTCATCTCAGCCATGTCACACCCCTCCAGGCAAGGTGCTACCTCACCCATGTCACCAGCATGGTGAGGCTACCAAGGCCACGAGGTGTCACCTAAGCCCACTCAGACACTGCCTGATGGGGTGCTACATAGTGCATGCTACTCACATGGCTAGGCCATCATGGCCACTGGGTGTCACTTCAGCCCCATCATTCCCCACCCTGCCAGGTGCCACCTTGATGTGCCACCTGCATAGCTAGGCAATCACACCACTAGGTGCCACCTTGTCCCTGTGACACCACACCTGGCACCATGTCATCTCTTGTGTGTCCCCCATGTAGTGAGGCCATCACGGCCACTGGGTGTCACCTCTTCCTGGTCAATACCCACCTGCCAGGGTGTCAACTAGCATGTGCTTCCCTCAGGACGAGACCATCACAGCCACCAGGTGTCACCTCAGCCCGATCACACACTGCACAGTGGGGTGTCACCTGGTGCATGCCACCTGTGCTGCAAGTCTGTCTCGGTCAAAGTGTGTCACCTCAACCCGGGCATACCCCACCATGTGAGATGCCACCTCGCATGGTTACTCACGTTGTGAGCACCTCTATGCCACCAGATGTCACCTTGGCCTGGTTACACCCTGCCAGGCAGGGTGCCAGCTCATGTGGGTCACCCATGTGGTGAGGTCCTCATGGCCACTGGGCATCACCTTGGACCAGTCACACACCACCTAACGGGGTGCCAGTTTGCAAGGGTCACCCATGTGATGTGGCTCTCACAGCTGCTGTGGATCACTTTGGCCTGCTCACACTGCAGCCTGCAGGGTGCAATCTCACACTTGCTACGATTGTGGCGAGGCTGTCATGGCCGCCAGGTGTCCCCTTGGCCTGGTCACAACCCACACAGCATGGTGCCACCTCTTGCAGGTCACCCATGTGGCAAGGCCATCTTGCTGCCGGGTGTCACCTCAGCTTGGTCACAACCTGCCCAGCAGGAAGACACCTAGTATAGGTCACCAGGGTTGCGAGGCTGTCACAGCCACAGGGTGTCCATTGGCCCCATCGCACCTTGCCTGGCAGGGTGCTACCATGTGTGTGCCACCCAAGTGGTGAGGCCATCACAGCCACCAGGTGCCACCTCAGCCCTGTAACACCCCACCTGGTGGGGTGCAACCTTGCACTTGCCACCCATGGTGCTGGGCCATCACAGCACCATGTGTCTCCTTGGCACCCTTACACCCTGCCCAGAGTGGTGGCACTTTGCAGGTTCCACCCACATTGCAAGGCCATTATGGCTGCTGGGTGTCACTTCAGCCCCACCACACCCTGCCTGGTGGGGTGTCAACTCATGTGATTCACCCACGTGGTGAGGCCATCAGGGATATTAGGCCTCACCTCAGCCCAGGCACATCCACCCTGTGGGGTGCCACCTTACATGTGTAAGCCATGTGGTGAGGCTGTCAGTGTTGCCAGGTCTCACCTCAGCCCAGGGACACCATGGCCGGCCAGGAGCCACTTCGTGCATGCCACCCACATGGCAAGGCCATGAAGGCCACGGGGTGTCACCTAGAATTATAAAACACAGCCCAACAGTGTACCACCTTGTGCATGCCATGCATGTGGTGATGCTGTCATGACAATCAGGTAACACCTTGAATTGGGCACACCCCATCAGGCAGGGTGCCATCTCGTGAGGGTAACCTGGGTTGCTAGGCCCTCTCGGCCACCAGGTGGCCCCTAGGCCCATGCAAACCCCACCCACCAGAGTGCCATCTCACAAGGGTCACACTTGTGGCATTGCCCTCACAGCAACAGGCTGTCACCTAGGCCCAGGCACATCCAGCCAAACAGGGTGCCACCGCGCATGTGTCAGCCATGTGGTGAGGCTGTAATGGCTGCCAGATGTCACCTCAGCTCAGTCACACCCTGCCCGGCAACAAGCCACCTCACATGGGTCATCCGTGTTGAGAGGCTGTCACAATCATGGGGTGTCGATTGGCCCCATCACACCCTGCTGGCAGGGTGCCACATCATGCATACCACCCAAGTGCTGAGGCCATTATGGTCACAAGGTGTAACCTTGGTCCAGTAACACCCCACCCAGATGGGTGCACCCTTGCCCTTGTCACACACATAGCTGCACCGTCAAAGCCACCGGGGGTCACCTAGACCCCCTCACATCCCACCTGCGGTGTGCCACTTTGCATGTGCCACCCATGTTGCAAGGCCATTATGGCTGCCAGATGTCACCTCAGATCCATCACACCCCACCTAGCAGGGTGCCACCTCACATCAGTCACCCACGTGCTGAGGCCATCAGGGCTGCCAGGTGTCACATCCACCTGGGCATATCCACCCAGTGGGGTGCCACCTCACATAGGTAACCCATGTGGCAAGTACATCATAGCTGCTGGCTGTCACCTCAGACCAGGCACATGCCACCTGATGGGGAGCCACTTTGCACCTGTCACCCGAGTGGCAAGGCCATCACAGAAGCTGTGTTTGACCTTGGCCAGGGCACATGCCGCCTGGTGGGATGCCACCACACCAGGGTCACCTATGTGGTGAGGCTGACATTCCATTGGGTTTCACCTCAGCCCAGTCACACATCACCTGGGGGCTGCCACCTCGCATGGGTCACCCACATGTTGATGCCCTCATGAATGCTGGGATTCACTTTCGCCAGGGCACACACCAACTGGAGGAGTGCCACATACTGTGGTGCATCTGCCTGATGAGGCCTGCATGGCAGCTGGGTGTCACCTAGACCTGGGCACTCCCCACCCATCATGGTGACACTTTGCACATGCCACCAGCATGGCGATGAGGTCAGGAGGCCGAGTTTCACCTCGGCTACTTCACAACCTGCCCAGTGGGGAGCCACATCATGCAGGTGATGCACATGGCAAGACCCTCATGGCCAGGGTGTCACTTAGGCCTGGTAACACCCTGCCCCACAGAGTGCCACTTCACACATATCACCCATGAGGCAAGGCCGTAATGGTCACTGGGTGTCACCTTGGCCCAGTTACACACTGCCTGGCTGTGTGCCACCATGTGTGGGTCTCCCGTGTGGCTAGGCCTTCATGCCCACTGGGTTTCACCTCAGAACTGGCACAACCCGCCCAGCTGGGTGCAACCTCATGTGGGTCACCCACGTATTGAGGCCATAATGGAAGTGGGGTTTGACCTTGGCCTGGGCAAATCCCACCCTGAGGGATGCCACTCCACATGTGCCATCTGCATGGTGAGGCCACCATGGCCACCAGGTGTCACCTCGGCCTTGGGTCACTCTGCCCAGTGGAGAGCAACCTCATGCATGCCACCCATGTGGTGAGGCCTTGTACAGGTCACCTGCATGGTGAGGCCATCACATCCACCAGGTGTCACTTTGGCACAGTCATGTGCTGCCCAACAGGTGGCCACATCACACTGGTCATCCACGTGGTAAGGCTGTCATGGCCCCTGAGTGTCACCTTGGCCTGGGCACACGCAACCCAGTGGGGTGCCACCCATGTGGTGAGGCCATCACAGAACCTGTGTTTGACCTTGGCCCAGAAACACCTGCCCAGTGGGGTTCCAGCCTGCCAGGGTCACCCATGTGGTGAGGCCAACACACTGCCAGGTGTCACCTAGGCCTGGGCACACCCCACCTGGTGGGATGCTCCATCTCATTGGTCACCCGCATGTTGAGCACACTACTGTGGCCTGGTGGAACCTCTGCCCCATCACTCCCTACCTGGTGGGGTGCTACCTCGTACAGGCCACCCGCATGGCAAGGCCGTAACAACCACCAGGTGTCACCTCAGCCCCATTGTACTCCACCCATCAGGGTGCCACCTCACACGGGTCACCTGTGAGGCAAACCCATCATGGCCGCCAGGTGTCACATCAGTCCTGTCAAACCCCACCAGGTCAGGTACCACCTGACATATGTCACCAGCATGGCAAGGTCATCATGACCATGGTGTGTCACCTCAGCCCCATAACACACCACCTGGCAGGGTGAAACCTTGCATGAGCCACCCGGGTGGTGAAGACATCACAGCCACTGAGTGTCAAAATGGCCCAGACACACACCTCATGGTGGAATGCCACCTCATGCAGGTCACCCATGTGGTGTGGCCTTCACAGACACCATGTGTCACCTCGGCCCCAACTCTCCCTACCTGATGGGGTGCTACCTCACATGTGCCACCCACATGACAATGCAGTCACAGCCACTAGCTGTCACCTCATCCCCATGACACCACACCTGGTGGGGTGTCATCTCTTGCATGCCACCCATGTGATGAGGACACCACAGCCACCAGGTGTCACCTTAGCTCAATCACACTCTGTCCTCCAGTGTGTCACCTCATGCAAGCCACCCGTGTTGTGAGTCCATCACTGTCATCAGGTGTCACCTCAACCCAGGTGCACCTCGCCGTGTGCAATGCCACTTTGCACGAGTCACCTGAAATGTGAGGCCATCATGGCTGCCAGGTGTCACCTAGGCCTGGGCACACCCCACCTGGTGGGATGCTACATCTCATTGGTCACCCGCATGTTGAGGACATTACAGTGGCCTGCTGGAACCTCGGCCCCATCACTCCCTACCTGGTGGGGTGCTACCTCGTACATGCCACCCACATGGCAAGGCCGTCACAGCCACAAGGTGTCACCTCAGCCTGGTCACACCCACCCCAGTGGAGTGTCACCTTACACATGCCACCCATATTGCTCATCTGTCACACCAACCATGTGTCACCTCAACCTGGGTGCACCCCACCCAGCACTGGTAACCCACCTTGCAGGGCAATCACAGCAGCCAGGTGACACCTGGGCATGGGCACACCCCACCCAGCAGGATACCACCTCATGCGGGTCACCAGTGTGTTGAGGCCCTCACGGCAGCCATGTTTCACCTAGGCCTGGGCACACCCCACCCAGTGGGGTTTCAACTCACGAATGGCACCCATGTAGTGAGGCCTTCATGGCTGCTGGTTGTCACCTTGGCCAAGTCATACACCACCCAGTGGGATGCCACCACACAGGGGTAACCAGCGTGGCGAGGCTGTCACAGCTGTCGGGTGTCATCTTGGCCCGTCCACGCCATGCACAGCTGGGTGCCACCTCATTCTAGCCACCCACGTGGCAAGTCATCTCAGTCACCATGTTTCCCTTTGGCCCCATCACTCTAGGCCGGGTGGGGTGCGACAACACATGTGCTACCCCCATGGTGAGGCAGTAACAGCCATAGTGTTTTACCTCATCCCCATGACACCATGCCCAGTGGGGTGTCATCTCTTGTGTGCCATCCATGTGGCAAGCCCATCATGGCTGCCGGGTGTCACCTCAGCCCGATCACACCCTACCTGGCAGGGCTAACCTCATGCATGCCACCCACATTGCAAGTCCAATGTGGTCGCTGTGTCATGTCAACCCAGTCACACCACACCATGCAGGATACCAAATCGCATGGGTCACCTGTGTTGTGAGGCCATCACAGCCACTGAGTGTCACCTCGGCCTGGGTACACCTTGCCCATTGGGATGTCACCTAGCATGTGCCTCCCACATGGTGCAGCACTCACGGCCACCAATTTCCAGCCCCGTCACTCCCTGACCAGAAGAATGTCACCTCGACATAGGACCTGCATGGCAAGGTGGTCACACCACTGGGTGTCACGTCTGCATGGTCACATCCCACCCCACAGGTTGCCACCTGGCAAAGGTCAACTGCATGGTGAAGCTGTCATGGCTGCCAGATGTCTCCTCTGCCTGAGCACACAATGCCTGGTGGGGAGCCACCATGCACAGATCACCCACGTGATGAGGCCCTCACAGCTGCCGGGTGTCACCTTGGTTGCTTTACCCACCACCCAGTGGGGTACCACCTCGTATGGGTGACCTGCATGGAGAAGCCATCACTGCCACTGGGTGACAGCTTAGCTCAGTCACACCATGTCTTGTGGGGAGCCACCTCACTTGGGTCACCCATGTGGTGAGGCTGTCATAGCCATGGGATGTCACCTTGACCCCTTCATAGCTTTCACAGCAGGTTGCCACCACGCTGGAGCCACCTAAGAGGCAAGGGATCATGACCACCACGTGTCATCTCAGCCATGTCACACCCCTCCAGGCAAGGTGCTACCTCACCCATGTCACCAGCATGGTGAGGCTACCAAGGCCACGAGGTGTCACCTAAGCCCACTCAGACACTGCCTGATGGGGTGCTACATAGTGCATGCTACTCACATGGCTAGGCCATCATGGCCACTGGGTGTCACTTCAGCCCCATCATTCCCCGCCCTGCCAGGTGCCACCTTGATGTGCCACCTGCATAGCTAGGCAATCACACCACTAGGTGCCACCTTGTCCCTGTGACACCACACCTGGCACCATGTCATCTCTTGTGTGTCCCCCATGTAGTGAGGCCATCACGGCCACTGGGTGTCACCACTTCCTGGTCAATACCCACCTGCCAGGGTGTCAACTAGCATGTGCTTCCCTCAGGACGAGACCATCACAGCCACCAGGTGTCACCTCAGCCCGATCACACACTGCACAGTGGGGTGTCACCTGGTGCATGCCACCTGTGCTGCAAGTCTGTCTCGGTCAAAGTGTGTCACCTCAACCCGGGCATACCCCACCATGTGAGATGCCACCTCGCATGGTTACTCACGTTGTGAGCACCTCTATGCCACCAGATGTCACCTTGGCCTGGTTACACCCTGCCAGGCAGGGTGCCAGCTCATGTGGGTCACCCATGTGGTGAGGTCCTCATGGCCACTGGGCATCACCTTGGACCAGTCACACACCACCTAACGGGGTGCCAGTTTGCAAGGGTCACCCATGTGATGTGGCTCTCACAGCTGCTGTGGATCACTTTGGCCTGCTCACACTGCAGCCTGCAGGGTGCAATCTCACACTTGCTACGATTGTGGCGAGGCTGTCATGGCTGCCAGGTGTCCCCTTGGCCTGGTCACAACCCACACAGCATGGTGCCACCTCTTGCAGGTCACCCATGTGGCAAGGCCATCTTGCTGCCGGGTGTCACCTCAGCTTGGTCACAACCTGCCCAGCAGGAAGACACCTAGTATAGGTCACCAGGGTTGCGAGGCTGTCACAGCCACAGGGTGTCCATTGGCCCCATCGCACCTTGCCTGGCAGGGTGCTACCATGTGTGTGCCACCCAAGTGGTGAGGCCATCACAGCCACCAGGTGCCACCTCAGCCCTGTAACACCCCACCTGGTGGGGTGCAACCTTGCACTTGCCACCCATGGTGCTGGGCCATCACAGCACCATGTGTCTCCTTGGCACCCTTACACCCTGCCCAGAGTGGTGGCACTTTGCAGGTTCCACCCACATTGCAAGGCCATTATGGCTGCTGGGTGTCACTTCAGCCCCACCACACCCTGCCTGGTGGGGTGTCAACTCATGTGATTCACCCACGTGGTGAGGCCATCAGGGATATCAGGCCTCACCTCAGCCCAGGCACATCCACCCTGTGGGGTGCCACCTTACATGTGTAAGCCATGTGGTGAGGCCGTCAGTGTTGCCAGGTCTCACCTCAGCCCAGGGACACCATGGCCGGCCAGGAGCCACTTCGTGCATGCCACCCACATGGCAAGGCCATGAAGGCCACGGGGTGTCACCTAGAATTATAAAACACAGCCCAACAGTGTACCACCTTGTGCATGCCATGCATGTGGTGATGCTGTCATGACAATCAGGTAACACCTTGAATTGGGCACACCCCATCAGGCAGGGTGCCATCTCGTGAGGGTAACCTGGGTTGCTAGGCCCTCTCGGCCACCAGGTGGCCCCTAGGCCCATGCAAACCCCACCCACCAGAGTGCCATCTCACAAGGGTCACACTTGTGGCATTGCCCTCACAGCAACAGGCTGTCACCTAGGCCCAGGCACATCCAGCCAAACAGGGTGCCACCGCGCATGTGTCAGCCATGTGGTGAGGCTGTAATGGCTGCCAGATGTCACCTCAGCTCAGTCACACCCTGCCCGGCAACAAGCCACCTCACATGGGTCATCCGTGTTGAGAGGCTGTCACAATCATGGGGTGTCGATTGGCCCCATCACACCCTGCTGGCAGGGTGCCACATCATGCATACCACCCAAGTGCTGAGGCCATTATGGTCACAAGGTGTAACCTTGGTCCAGTAACACCCCACCCAGATGGGTGCACCCTTGCCCTTGTCACACACATAGCTGCACCGTCAAAGCCACCGGGGGTCACCTAGACCCCCTCACATCCCACCTGCGGTGTGCCACTTTGCATGTGCCACCCATGTTGCAAGGCCATTATGGCTGCCAGATGTCACCTCAGATCCATCACACCCCACCTAGCAGGGTGCCACCTCACATCAGTCACCCACGTGCTGAGGCCATCAGGGCTGCCAGGTGTCACATCCACCTGGGCATATCCACCCAGTGGGGTGCCACCTCACATAGGTAACCCATGTGGCAAGTACATCATAGCTGCTGGCTGTCACCTCAGACCAGGCACATGCCACCTGATGGGGAGCCACTTTGCACCTGTCACCCGAGTGGCAAGGCCATCACAGAAGCTGTGTTTGACCTTGGCCAGGGCACATGCCGCCTGGTGGGATGCCACCACACCAGGGTCACCTATGTGGTGAGGCTGACATTCCATTGGGTTTCACCTCAGCCCAGTCACACATCACCTGGGGGCTGCCACCTCGCATGGGTCACCCACATGTTGATGCCCTCATGAATGCTGGGATTCACTTTCGCCAGGGCACACACCAACTGGAGGAGTGCCACATACTGTGGTGCATCTGCCTGATGAGGCCTGCATGGCAGCTGGGTGTCACCTAGACCTGGGCACTCCCCACCCATCACGGTGACACTTTGCACATGCCACCAGCATGGCGATGAGGTCAGGAGGCCGAGTTTCACCTCGGCTACTTCACAACCTGCCCAGTGGGGAGCCACATCATGCAGGTGATGCACATGGCAAGACCCTCATGGCCAGGGTGTCACTTAGGCCTGGTAACACCCTGCCCCACAGAGTGCCACTTCACACATATCACCCATGAGGCAAGGCCGTAATGGTCACTGGGTGTCACCTTGGCCCAGTTACACACTGCCTGGCTGTGTGCCACCATGTGTGGGTCTCCCGTGTGGCTAGGCCTTCATGCCCACTGGGTTTCACCTCAGAACTGGCACAACCCGCCCAGCTGGGTGCAACCTCATGTGGGTCACCCACGTATTGAGGCCATAATGGAAGTGGGGTTTGACCTTGGCCTGGGCAAATCCCACCCTGAGGGATGCCACTCCACATGTGCCATCTGCATGGTGAGGCCACCATGGCCACCAGGTGTCACCTCGGCCTTGGGTCACTCTGCCCAGTGGAGAGCAACCTCATGCATGCCACCCATGTGGTGAGGCCTTGTACAGGTCACCTGCATGGTGAGGCCATCACAGCCACCAGGTGTCACTTTGGCACAGTCATGTGCTGCCCAACAGGTGGCCACATCACACTGGTCATCCACGTGGTAAGGCTGTCATGGCCCCTGAGTGTCACCTTGGCCTGGGCACACGCAACCCAGTGGGGTGCCACCCATGTGGTGAGGCCATCACAGAACCTGTGTTTGACCTTGGCCCAGAAACACCTGCCCAGTGGGGTTCCAGCCTGCCAGGGTCACCCATGTGGTGAGGCCAACACACTGCCAGGTGTCACCTAGGCCTGGGCACACCCCACCTGGTGGGATGCTCCATCTCATTGGTCACCCGCATGTTGAGCACACTACTGTGGCCTGGTGGAACCTCTGCCCCATCACTCCCTACCTGGTGGGGTGCTACCTCGTACAGGCCACCCGCATGGCAAGGCCGTAACAACCACCAGGTGTCACCTCAGCCCCATTGTACTCCACCCATCAGGGTGCCACCTCACACGGGTCACCTGTGAGGCAAACCCATCATGGCCGCCAGGTGTCACATCAGTCCTGTCAAACCCCACCAGGTCAGGTACCACCTGACATATGTCACCAGCATGGCAAGGTCATCATGACCATGGTGTGTCACCTCAGCCCCATAACACACCACCTGGCAGGGTGAAACCTTGCATGAGCCACCCGGGTGGTGAAGACATCACAGCCACTGAGTGTCAAAATGGCCCAGACACACACCTCATGGTGGAATGCCACCTCATGCAGGTCACCCATGTGGTGTGGCCGTCACAGACACCATGTGTCACCTCGGCCCCAACTCTCCCTACCTGATGGGGTGCTACCTCACATGTGCCACCCACATGACAATGCAGTCACAGCCACTAGCTGTCACCTCATCCCCATGACACCACACCTGGTGGGGTGTCATCTCTTGCATGCCACCCATGTGATGAGGACACCACAGCCACCAGGTGTCACCTTAGCTCAATCACACTCTGTCCTCCAGTGTGTCACCTCATGCAAGCCACCCGTGTTGTGAGTCCATCACTGTCATCAGGTGTCACCTCAACCCAGGTGCACCTCGCCGTGTGCAATGCCACTTTGCACGAGTCACCTGAAATGTGAGGCCATCATGGCTGCCAGGTGTCACCTAGGCCTGGGCACACCCCACCTGGTGGGATGCTACATCTCATTGGTCACCCGCATGTTGAGGACATTACAGTGGCCTGCTGGAACCTCGGCCCCATCACTCCCTACCTGGTGGGGTGCTACCTCGTACATGCCACCCACATGGCAAGGCCGTCACAGCCACAAGGTGTCACCTCAGCCTGGTCACACCCACCCCAGTGGAGTGTCACCTTACACATGCCACCCATATTGCTCATCTGTCACACCAACCATGTGTCACCTCAACCTGGGTGCACCCCACCCAGCACTGGTAACCCACCTTGCAGGGCAATCACAGCAGCCAGGTGACACCTGGGCATGGGCACACCCCACCCAGCAGGATACCACCTCATGCGGGTCACCAGTGTGTTGAGGCCCTCAGGGCAGCCATGTTTCACCTAGGCCTGGGCACACCCCACCCAGTGGGGTTTCAACTCACGAATGGCACCCATGTAGTGAGGCCTTCATGGCTGCTGGTTGTCACCTTGGCCAAGTCATACACCACCCAGTGGGATGCCACCACACAGGGGTAACCAGCGTGGCGAGGCTGTCACAGCTGTCGGGTGTCATCTTGGCCCGTCCACGCCATGCACAGCTGGGTGCCACCTCATTCTAGCCACCCACGTGGCAAGTCATCTCAGTCACCATGTTTCCCTTTGGCCCCATCACTCTAGGGCGGGTGGGGTGCGACAACACATGTGCTACCCCCATGGTGAGGCAGTAACAGCCATAGTGTTTTACCTCATCCCCATGACACCATGCCCAGTGGGGTGTCATCTCTTGTGTGCCATCCATGTGGCAAGCCCATCATGGCTGCCGGGTGTCACCTCAGCCCGATCACACCCTACCTGGCAGGGCTAACCTCATGCATGCCACCCACATTGCAAGTCCAATGTGGTCGCTGTGTCATGTCAACCCAGTCACACCACACCATGCAGGATACCAAATCGCATGGGTCACCTGTGTTGTGAGGCCATCACAGCCACTGAGTGTCACCTCGGCCTGGGTACACCTTGCCCATTGGGATGTCACCTAGCATGTGCCTCCCACATGGTGCAGCACTCACGGCCACCAATTTCCAGCCCCGTCACTCCCTGACCAGAAGAATGTCACCTCGACATAGGACCTGCATGGCAAGGTGGTCACACCACTGGGTGTCACGTCTGCATGGTCACATCCCACCCCGCAGGTTGCCACCTGGCAAAGGTCAACTGCATGGTGAAGCTGTCATGGCTGCCAGATGTCTCCTCTGCCTGAGCACACAATGCCTGGTGGGGAGCCACCATGCACAGATCACCCACGTGATGAGGCCCTCACAGCTGCCGGGTGTCACCTTGGTTGCTTTACCCACCACCCAGTGGGGTACCACCTCGTATGGGTGACCTGCATGGAGAAGCCATCACTGCCACTGGGTGACAGCTTAGCTCAGTCACACCATGTCTTGTGGGGAGCCACCTCACTTGGGTCACCCATGTGGTGAGGCTGTCATAGCCATGGGATGTCACCTTGACCCCTTCATAGCTTTCACAGCAGGTTGCCACCACGCTGGAGCCACCTAAGAGGCAAGGGATCATGACCACCACGTGTCATCTCAGCCATGTCACACCCCTCCAGGCAAGGTGCTACCTCACCCATGTCACCAGCATGGTGAGGCTACCAAGGCCACGAGGTGTCACCTAAGCCCACTCAGACACTGCCTGATGGGGTGCTACATAGTGCATGCTACTCACATGGCTAGGCCATCATGGCCACTGGGTGTCACTTCAGCCCCATCATTCCCCGCCCTGCCAGGTGCCACCTTGATGTGCCACCTGCATAGCTAGGCAATCACACCACTAGGTGCCACCTTGTCCCTGTGACACCACACCTGGCACCATGTCATCTCTTGTGTGTCCCCCATGTAGTGAGGCCATCACGGCCACTGGGTGTCACCTCTTCCTGGTCAATACCCACCTGCCAGGGTGTCAACTAGCATGTGCTTCCCTCAGGACGAGACCATCACAGCCACCAGGTGTCACCTCAGCCCGATCACACACTGCACAGTGGGGTGTCACCTGGTGCATGCCACCTGTGCTGCAAGTCTGTCTCGGTCAAAGTGTGTCACCTCAACCCGGGCATACCCCACCATGTGAGATGCCACCTCGCATGGTTACTCACGTTGTGAGCACCTCTATGCCACCAGATGTCACCTTGGCCTGGTTACACCCTGCCAGGCAGGGTGCCAGCTCATGTGGGTCACCCATGTGGTGAGGTCCTCATGGCCACTGGGCATCACCTTGGACCAGTCACACACCACCTAACGGGGTGCCAGTTTGCAAGGGTCACCCATGTGATGTGGCTCTCACAGCTGCTGTGGATCACTTTGGCCTGCTCACACTGCAGCCTGCAGGGTGCAATCTCACACTTGCTACGATTGTGGCGAGGCTGTCATGGCCGCCAGGTGTCCCCTTGGCCTGGTCACAACCCACACAGCATGGTGCCACCTCTTGCAGGTCACCCATGTGGCAAGGCCATCTTGCTGCCGGGTGTCACCTCAGCTTGGTCACAACCTGCCCAGCCAGAAGACACCTAGTATAGGTCACCAGGGTTGCGAGGCTGTCACAGCCACAGGGTGTCCATTGGCCCCATCGCACCTTGCCTTTCAGGGTGCTACCATGTGTGTGCCACCCAAGTGGTGAGGCCATCACAGCCACCAGGTGCCACCTCAGCCCTGTAACACCCCACCTGGTGGGGTGCAACCTTGCACTTGCCACCCATGGTGCTGGGCCATCACAGCACCATGTGTCTCCTTGGCACCCTTACACCCTGCCCAGAGTGGTGGCACTTTGCTGGTTCCACCCACATTGCAAGGCCATTATGGCTGCTGGGTGTCACTTCAGCCCCATCACACCCTGCCTGGTGGGGTGTCAACTCATGTGATTCACCCACGTGGTGAGGCCATCAGGGATATCAGGCCTCACCTCAGCCCAGGCACATCCACCCTGTGGGGTGCCACCTTACATGTGTAAGCCATGTGGTGAGGCCGTCAGTGTTGCCAGGTCTCACCTCAGCCCAGGGACACCATGGCCGGCCAGGAGCCACTTCGTGCATGCCACCCACATGGCAAGGCCATGAAGGCCACGGGGTGTCACCTAGAATTATAAAACACAGCCCAACAGTGTACCACCTTGTGCATGCCATGCATGTGGTGATGCTGTCATGACAATCAGGTAACACCTTGAATTGGGCACACCCCATCAGGCAGGGTGCCATCTCGTGAGGGTAACCTGGGTTGCTAGGCCCTCTCGGCCACCAGGTGGCCCCTAGGCCCATGCAAACCCCACCCACCAGAGTGCCATCTCACAAGGGTCACACTTGTGGCATTGCCCTCACAGCAACAGGCTGTCACCTAGGCCCAGGCACATCCAGCCAAACAGGGTGCCACCGCGCATGTGTCAGCCATGTGGTGAGGCTGTAATGGCTGCCAGATGTCACCTCAGCTCAGTCACACCCTGCCCGGCAACAAGCCACCTCACATGGGTCATCCGTGTTGAGAGGCTGTCACAATCATGGGGTGTCGATTGGCCCCATCACACCCTGCTGGCAGGGTGCCACATCATGCATACCACCCAAGTGCTGAGGCCATTATGGTCACAAGGTGTAACCTTGGTCCAGTAACACCCCACCCAGATGGGTGCACCCTTGCCCTTGTCACACACATAGCTGCACCGTCAAAGCCACCGGGTGTCACCTAGACCCCCTCACATCCCACCTGCGGTGTGCCACTTTGCATGTGCCACCCATGTTGCAAGGCCATTATGGCTGCCAGATGTCACCTCAGATCCATCACACCCCACCTAGCAGGGTGCCACCTCACATCAGTCACCCACGTGCTGAGGCCATCAGGGCTGCCAGGTGTCACATCCACCTGCGCATATCCACCCAGTGGGGTGCCACCTCACATAGGTAACCCATGTGGCAAGTACATCATAGCTGCTGGCTGTCACCTCAGACCAGGCACATGCCACCTGATGGGGAGCCACTTTGCACCTGTCACCCGAGTGGCAAGGCCATCACAGAAGCTGTGTTTGACCTTGGCCAGGGCACATGCCGCCTGGTGGGATGCCACCACACCAGGGTCACCTATGTGGTGAGGCTGACATTCCATTGGGTTTCACCTCAGCCCAGTCACACATCACCTGGGGGCTGCCACCTCGCATGGGTCACCCACATGTTGATGCCCTCATGAATGCTGGGATTCACTTTCGCCAGGGCACACACCAACTGGAGGAGTGCCACATACTGTGGTGCATCTGCCTGATGAGGCCTGCATGGCAGCTGGGTGTCACCTAGACCTGGGCACTCCCCACCCATCATGGTGACACTTTGCACATGCCACCAGCATGGCGATGAGGTCAGGAGGCCGAGTTTCACCTCGGCTACTTCACAACCTGCCCAGTGGGGAGCCACATCATGCAGGTGATGCACATGGCAAGACCCTCATGGCCAGGGTGTCACTTAGGCCTGGTAACACCCTGCCCCACAGAGTGCCACTTCACACATATCACCCATGAGGCAAGGCCGTAATGGTCACTGGGTGTCACCTTGGCCCAGTTACACACTGCCTGGCTGTGTGCCACCATGTGTGGGTCTCCCGTGTGGCTAGGCCTTCATGCCCACTGGGTTTCACCTCAGAACTGGCACAACCCGCCCAGCTGGGTGCAACCTCATGTGGGTCACCCACGTATTGAGGCCATAATGGAAGTGGGGTTTGACCTTGGCCTGGGCAAATCCCACCCTGAGGGATGCCACTCCACATGTGCCATCTGCATGGTGAGGCCACCATGGCCACCAGGTGTCACCTCGGCCTTGGGTCACTCTGCCCAGTGGAGAGCAACCTCATGCATGCCACCCATGTGGTGAGGCCTTGTACAGGTCACCTGCATGGTGAGGCCATCACATCCACCAGGTGTCACTTTGGCACAGTCATGTGCTGCCCAACAGGTGGCCACATCACACTGGTCATCCACGTGGTAAGGCTGTCATGGCCCCTGAGTGTCACCTTGGCCTGGGCACACGCAACCCAGTGGGGTGCCACCCATGTGGTGAGGCCATCACAGAACCTGTGTTTGACCTTGGCCCAGAAACACCTGCCCAGTGGGGTTCCAGCCTGCCAGGGTCACCCATGTGGTGAGGCCAACACACTGCCAGGTGTCACCTAGGCCTGGGCACACCCCACCTGGTGGGATGCTCCATCTCATTGGTCACCCGCATGTTGAGCACACTACTGTGGCCTGGTGGAACCTCTGCCCCATCACTCCCTACCTGGTGGGGTGCTACCTCGTACAGGCCACCCGCATGGCAAGGCCGTAACAACCACCAGGTGTCACCTCAGCCCCATTGTACTCCACCCATCAGGGTGCCACCTCACACGGGTCACCTGTGAGGCAAACCCATCATGGCCGCCAGGTGTCACATCAGTCCTGTCAAACCCCACCAGGTCAGGTACCACCTGACATATGTCACCAGCATGGCAAGGTCATCATGACCATGGTGTGTCACCTCAGCCCCATAACACACCACCTGGCAGGGTGAAACCTTGCATGAGCCACCCGGGTGGTGAAGACATCACAGCCACTGAGTGTCAAAATGGCCCAGACACACACCTCATGGTGGAATGCCACCTCATGCAGGTCACCCATGTGGTGTGGCCATCACAGACACCATGTGTCACCTCGGCCCCAACTCTCCCTACCTGATGGGGTGCTACCTCACATGTGCCACCCACATGACAATGCAGTCACAGCCACTAGCTGTCACCTCATCCCCATGACACCACACCTGGTGGGGTGTCATCTCTTGCATGCCACCCATGTGATGAGGACACCACAGCCACCAGGTGTCACCTTAGCTCAATCACACTCTGTCCTCCAGTGTGTCACCTCATGCAAGCCACCCGTGTTGTGAGTCCATCACTGTCATCAGGTGTCACCTCAACCCAGGTGCACCTCGCCGTGTGCAATGCCACTTTGCACGAGTCACCTGAAATGTGAGGCCATCATGGCTGCCAGGTGTCACCTAGGCCTGGGCACACCCCACCTGGTGGGATGCTACATCTCATTGGTCACCCGCATGTTGAGGACATTACAGTGGCCTGCTGGAACCCCGGCCCCATCACTCCCTACCTGGTGGGGTGCTACCTCGTACATGCCACCCACATGGCAAGGCCGTCACAGCCACAAGGTGTCACCTCAGCCTGGTCACACCCACCCCAGTGGAGTGTCACCTTACACATGCCACCCATATTGCTCATCTGTCACACCAACCATGTGTCACCTCAACCTGGGTGCACCCCACCCAGCACTGGTAACCCACCTTGCAGGGCAATCACAGCAGCCAGGTGACACCTGGGCATGGGCACACCCCACCCAGCAGGATACCACCTCATGCGGGTCACCAGTGTGTTGAGGCCCTCACGGCAGCCATGTTTCACCTAGGCCTGGGCACACCCCACCCAGTGGGGTTTCAACTCACGAATGGCACCCATGTAGTGAGGCCTTCATGGCTGCTGGTTGTCACCTTGGCCAAGTCATACACCACCCAGTGGGATGCCACCACACAGGGGTAACCAGCGTGGCGAGGCTGTCACAGCTGTCGGGTGTCATCTTGGCCCGTCCACGCCATGCACAGCTGGGTGCCACCTCATTCTAGCCACCCACGTGGCAAGTCATCTCAGTCACCATGTTTCACTTTGGCCCCATCACTCTAGGGCGGGTGGGGTGCGACAACACATGTGCTACCCCCATGGTGAGGCAGTAACAGCCATAGTGTTTTACCTCATCCCCATGACACCATGCCCAGTGGGGTGTCATCTCTTGTGTGCCATCCATGTGGCAAGCCCATCATGGCTGCCGGGTGTCACCTCAGCCCGATCACACCCTACCTGGCAGGGCTAACCTCATGCATGCCACCCACATTGCAAGTCCAATGTGGTCGCTGTGTCATGTCAACCCAGTCACACCACACCATGCAGGATACCAAATCGCATGGGTCACCTGTGTTGTGAGGCCATCACAGCCACTGAGTGTCACCTCGGCCTGGGTACACCTTGCCCATTGGGATGTCACCTAGCATGTGCCTCCCACATGGTGCAGCACTCACGGCCACCAATTTCCAGCCCCGTCACTCCCTGACCAGAAGAATGTCACCTCGACATAGGACCTGCATGGCAAGGTGGTCACACCACTGGGTGTCACGTCTGCATGGTCACATCCCACCCCACAGGTTGCCACCTGGCAAAGGTCAACTGCATGGTGAAGCTGTCATGGCTGCCAGATGTCTCCTCTGCCTGAGCACACAATGCCTGGTGGGGAGCCACCATGCACAGATCACCCACGTGATGAGGCCCTCACAGCTGCCGGGTGTCACCTTGGTTGCTTTACCCACCACCCAGTGGGGTACCACCTCGTATGGGTGACCTGCATGGAGAAGCCATCACTGCCACTGGGTGACAGCTTAGCTCAGTCACACCATGTCTTGTGGGGAGCCACCTCACTTGGGTCACCCATGTGGTGAGGCTGTCATAGCCATGGGATGTCAACTTGACCCCTTCATAGCTTTCACAGCAGGTTGCCACCACGCTGGAGCCACCTAAGAGGCAAGGGATCATGACCACCACGTGTCATCTCAGCCATGTCACACCCCTCCAGGCAAGGTGCTACCTCACCCATGTCACCAGCATGGTGAGGCTACCAAGGCCACGAGGTGTCACCTAAGCCCACTCAGACACTGCCTGATGGGGTGCTACATAGTGCATGCTACTCACATGGCTAGGCCATCATGGCCACTGGGTGTCACTTCAGCCCCATCATTCCCCGCCCTGCCAGGTGCCACCTTGATGTGCCACCTGCATAGCTAGGCAATCACACCACTAGGTGCCACCTTGTCCCTGTGACACCACACCTGGCACCATGTCATCTCTTGTGTGTCCCCCATGTAGTGAGGCCATCACGGCCACTGGGTGTCACCTCTTCCTGGTCAATACCCACCTGCCAGGGTGTCAACTAGCATGTGCTTCCCTCAGGACGAGACCATCACAGCCACCAGGTGTCACCTCAGCCCGATCACACACTGCACAGTGGGGTGTCACCTTGTGCATGCCACCTGTGCTGCAAGTCTGTCTCGGTCAAAGTGTGTCACCTCAACCCGGGCATACCCCACCATGTGAGATGCCACCTCGCATGGTTACTCACGTTGTGAGCACCTCTATGCCACCAGATGTCACCTTGGCCTGGTTACACCCTGCCAGGCAGGGTGCCAGCTCATGTGGGTCACCCATGTGGTGAGGTCCTCATGGCCACTGGGCATCACCTTGGACCAGTCACACACCACCTAACGGGGTGCCAGTTTGCAAGGGTCACCCATGTGATGTGGCTCTCACAGCTGCTGTGGATCACTTTGGCCTGCTCACACTGCAGCCTGCAGGGTGCAATCTCACACTTGCTACGATTGTGGCGAGGCTGTCATGGCCGCCAGGTGTCCCCTTGGCCTGGTCACAACCCACACAGCATGGTGCCACCTCTTGCAGGTCACCCATGTGGCAAGGCCATCTTGCTGCCGGGTGTCACCTCAGCTTGGTCACAACCTGCCCAGCAGGAAGACACCTAGTATAGGTCACCAGGGTTGCGAGGCTGTCACAGCCACAGGGTGTCCATTGGCCCCATCGCACCTTGCCTTTCAGGGTGCTACCATGTGTGTGCCACCCAAGTGGTGAGGCCATCACAGCCACCAGGTGCCACCTCAGCCCTGTAACACCCCACCTGGTGGGGTGCAACCTTGCACTTGCCACCCATGGTGCTGGGCCATCACAGCACCATGTGTCTCCTTGGCACCCTTACACCCTGCCCAGAGTGGTGGCACTTTGCTGGTTCCACCCACATTGCAAGGCCATTATGGCTGCTGGGTGTCACTTCAGCCCCATCACACCCTGCCTGGTGGGGTGTCAACTCATGTGATTCACCCACGTGGTGAGGCCATCAGGGATATCAGGCCTCACCTCAGCCCAGGCACATCCACCCTGTGGGGTGCCACCTTACATGTGTAAGCCATGTGGTGAGGCCGTCAGTGTTGCCAGGTCTCACCTCAGCCCAGGGACACCATGGCCGGCCAGGAGCCACTTCGTGCATGCCACCCACATGGCAAGGCCATGAAGGCCACGGGGTGTCACCTAGAATTATAAAACACAGCCCAACAGTGTACCACCTTGTGCATGCCATGCATGTGGTGATGCTGTCATGACAATCAGGTAACACCTTGAATTGGGCACACCCCATCAGGCAGGGTGCCATCTCGTGAGGGTAACCTGGGTTGCTAGGCCCTCTCGGCCACCAGGTGGCCCCTAGGCCCATGCAAACCCCACCCACCAGAGTGCCATCTCACAAGGGTCACACTTGTGGCATTGCCCTCACAGCAACAGGCTGTCACCTAGGCCCAGGCACATCCAGCCAAACAGGGTGCCACCGCGCATGTGTCAGCCATGTGGTGAGGCTGTAATGGCTGCCAGATGTCACCTCAGCTCAGTCACACCCTGCCCGGCAACAAGCCACCTCACATGGGTCATCCGTGTTGAGAGGCTGTCACAATCATGGGGTGTCGATTGGCCCCATCACACCCTGCTGGCAGGGTGCCACATCATGCATACCACCCAAGTGCTGAGGCCATTATGGTCACAAGGTGTAACCTTGGTCCAGTAACACCCCACCCAGATGGGTGCACCCTTGCCCTTGTCACACACATAGCTGCACCGTCAAAGCCACCGGGTGTCACCTAGACCCCCTCACATCCCACCTGCGGTGTGCCACTTTGCATGTGCCACCCATGTTGCAAGGCCATTATGGCTGCCAGATGTCACCTCAGATCCATCACACCCCACCTAGCAGGGTGCCACCTCACATCAGTCACCCACGTGCTGAGGCCATCAGGGCTGCCAGGTGTCACATCCACCTGGGCATATCCACCCAGTGGGGTGCCACCTCACATAGGTAACCCATGTGGCAAGTACATCATAGCTGCTGGCTGTCACCTCAGACCAGGCACATGCCACCTGATGGGGAGCCACTTTGCACCTGTCACCCGAGTGGCAAGGCCATCACAGAAGCTGTGTTTGACCTTGGCCAGGGCACATGCCGCCTGGTGGGATGCCACCACACCAGGGTCACCTATGTGGTGAGGCTGACATTCCATTGGGTTTCACCTCAGCCCAGTCACACATCACCTGGGGGCTGCCACCTTGCATGGGTCACCCACATGTTGATGCCCTCATGAATGCTGGGATTCACTTTCGCCAGGGCACACACCAACTGGAGGAGTGCCACATACTGTGGTGCATCTGCCTGATGAGGCCTGCATGGCAGCTGGGTGTCACCTAGACCTGGGCACTCCCCACCCATCACGGTGACACTTCGCACATGCCACCAGCATGGCGATGAGGTCAGGAGGCCGAGTTTCACCTCGGCTACTTCACAACCTGCCCAGTGGGGAGCCACATCATGCAGGTGATGCACATGGCAAGACCCTCATGGCCAGGGTGTCACTTAGGCCTGGTAACACCCTGCCCCACAGAGTGCCACTTCACACATATCACCCATGAGGCAAGGCCGTAATGGTCACTGGGTGTCACCTTGGCCCAGTTACACACTGCCTGGCTGTGTGCCACCATGTGTGGGTCTCCCGTGTGGCTAGGCCTTCATGCCCACTGGGTTTCACCTCAGAACTGGCACAACCCGCCCAGCTGGGTGCAACCTCATGTGGGTCACCCACGTATTGAGGCCATAATGGAAGTGGGGTTTGACCTTGGCCTGGGCAAATCCCACCCTGAGGGATGCCACTCCACATGTGCCATCTGCATGGTGAGGCCACCATGGCCACCAGGTGTCACCTCGGCCTTGGGTCACTCTGCCCAGTGGAGAGCAACCTCATGCATGCCACCCATGTGGTGAGGCCTTGCACAGGTCACCTGCATGGTGAGGCCATCACATCCACCAGGTGTCACTTTGGCACAGTCATGTGCTGCCCAACAGGTGGCCACATCACACTGGTCATCCACGTGGTAAGGCTGTCATGGCCCCTGAGTGTCACCTTGGCCTGGGCACACGCAACCCAGTGGGGTGCCACCCATGTGGTGAGGCCATCACAGAACCTGTGTTTGACCTTGGCCCAGAAACACCTGCCCAGTGGGGTTCCAGCCTGCCAGGGTCACCCATGTGGTGAGGCCAACACACTGCCAGGTGTCACCTAGGCCTGGGCACACCCCACCTGGTGGGATGCTCCATCTCATTGGTCACCCGCATGTTGAGCACACTACTGTGGCCTGGTGGAACCTCTGCCCCATCACTCCCTACCTGGTGGGGTGCTACCTCGTACAGGCCACCCGCATGGCAAGGCCGTAACAACCACCAGGTGTCACCTCAGCCCCATTGTACTCCACCCATCAGGGTGCCACCTCACACGGGTCACCTGTGAGGCAAACCCATCATGGCCGCCAGGTGTCACATCAGTCCTGTCAAACCCCACCAGGTCAGGTACCACCTGACATATGTCACCAGCATGGCAAGGTCATCATGACCATGGTGTGTCACCTCAGCCCCATAACACACCACCTGGCAGGGTGAAACCTTGCATGAGCCACCCGGGTGGTGAAGACATCACAGCCACTGAGTGTCAAAATGGCCCAGACACACACCTCATGGTGGAATGCCACCTCATGCAGGTCACCCATGTGGTGTGGCCGTCACAGACACCATGTGTCACCTCGGCCCCAACTCTCCCTACCTGATGGGGTGCTACCTCACATGTGCCACCCACATGACAATGCAGTCACAGCCACTAGCTGTCACCTCATCCCCATGACACCACACCTGGTGGGGTGTCATCTCTTGCATGCCACCCATGTGATGAGGACACCACAGCCACCAGGTGTCACCTTAGCTCAATCACACTCTGTCCTCCAGTGTGTCACCTCATGCAAGCCACCCGTGTTGTGAGTCCATCACTGTCATCAGGTGTCACCTCAACCCAGGTGCACCTCGCCGTGTGCAATGCCACTTTGCACGAGTCACCTGAAATGTGAGGCCATCATGGCTGCCAGGTGTCACCTAGGCCTGGGCACACCCCACCTGGTGGGATGCTACATCTCATTGGTCACCCGCATGTTGAGGACATTACAGTGGCCTGCTGGAACCCCGGCCCCATCACTCCCTACCTGGTGGGGTGCTACCTCGTACATGCCACCCACATGGCAAGGCCGTCACAGCCACAAGGTGTCACCTCAGCCTGGTCACACCCACCCCAGTGGAGTGTCACCTTACACATGCCACCCATATTGCTCATCTGTCACACCAACCATGTGTCACCTCAACCTGGGTGCACCCCACCCAGCACTGGTAACCCACCTTGCAGGGCAATCACAGCAGCCAGGTGACACCTGGGCATGGGCACACCCCACCCAGCAGGATACCACCTCATGCGGGTCACCAGTGTGTTGAGGCCCTCACGGCAGCCATGTTTCACCTAGGCCTGGGCACACCCCACCCAGTGGGGTTTCAACTCACGAATGGCACCCATGTAGTGAGGCCTTCATGGCTGCTGGTTGTCACCTTGGCCAAGTCATACACCACCCAGTGGGATGCCACCACACAGGGGTAACCAGCGTGGCGAGGCTGTCACAGCTGTCGGGTGTCATCTTGGCCCGTCCACGCCATGCACAGCTGGGTGCCACCTCATTCTAGCCACCCACGTGGCAAGTCATCTCAGTCACCATGTTTCACTTTGGCCCCATCACTCTAGGCCGGGTGGGGTGCGACAACACATGTGCTACCCCCATGGTGAGGCAGTAACAGCCATAGTGTTTTACCTCATCCCCATGACACCATGCCCAGTGGGGTGTCATCTCTTGTGTGCCATCCATGTGGCAAGCCCATCATGGCTGCCGGGTGTCACCTCAGCCCGATCACACCCTACCTGGCAGGGCTAACCTCATGCATGCCACCCACATTGCAAGTCCAATGTGGTCGCTGTGTCATGTCAACCCAGTCACACCACACCATGCAGGATACCAAATCGCATGGGTCACCTGTGTTGTGAGGCCATCACAGCCACTGAGTGTCACCTCGGCCTGGGTACACCTTGCCCATTGGGATGTCACCTAGCATGTGCCTCCCACATGGTGCAGCACTCACGGCCACCAATTTCCAGCCCCGTCACTCCCTGACCAGAAGAATGTCACCTCGACATAGGACCTGCATGGCAAGGTGGTCACACCACTGGGTGTCACGTCTGCATGGTCACATCCCACCCCGCAGGTTGCCACCTGGCAAAGGTCAACTGCATGGTGAAGCTGTCATGGCTGCCAGATGTCTCCTCTGCCTGAGCACACAATGCCTGGTGGGGAGCCACCATGCACAGATCACCCACGTGATGAGGCCCTCACAGCTGCCGGGTGTCACCTTGGTTGCTTTACCCACCACCCAGTGGGGTACCACCTCGTATGGGTGACCTGCATGGAGAAGCCATCACTGCCACTGGGTGACAGCTTAGCTCAGTCACACCATGTCTTGTGGGGAGCCACCTCACTTGGGTCACCCATGTGGTGAGGCTGTCATAGCCATGGGATGTCAACTTGACCCCTTCATAGCTTTCACAGCAGGTTGCCACCACGCTGGAGCCACCTAAGAGGCAAGGGATCATGACCACCACGTGTCATCTCAGCCATGTCACACCCCTCCAGGCAAGGTGCTACCTCACCCATGTCACCAGCATGGTGAGGCTACCAAGGCCACGAGGTGTCACCTAAGCCCACTCAGACACTGCCTGATGGGGTGCTACATAGTGCATGCTACTCACATGGCTAGGCCATCATGGCCACTGGGTGTCACTTCAGCCCCATCATTCCCCGCCCTGCCAGGTGCCACCTTGATGTGCCACCTGCATAGCTAGGCAATCACACCACTAGGTGCCACCTTGTCCCTGTGACACCACACCTGGCACCATGTCATCTCTTGTGTGTCCCCCATGTAGTGAGGCCATCACGGCCACTGGGTGTCACCTCTTCCTGGTCAATACCCACCTGCCAGGGTGTCAACTAGCATGTGCTTCCCTCAGGACGAGACCATCACAGCCACCAGGTGTCACCTCAGCCCGATCACACACTGCACAGTGGGGTGTCACCTTGTGCATGCCACCTGTGCTGCAAGTCTGTCTCGGTCAAAGTGTGTCACCTCAACCCGGGCATACCCCACCATGTGAGATGCCACCTCGCATGGTTACTCACGTTGTGAGCACCTCTATGCCACCAGATGTCACCTTGGCCTGGTTACACCCTGCCAGGCAGGGTGCCAGCTCATGTGGGTCACCCATGTGGTGAGGTCCTCATGGCCACTGGGCATCACCTTGGACCAGTCACACACCACCTAACGGGGTGCCAGTTTGCAAGGGTCACCCATGTGATGTGGCTCTCACAGCTGCTGTGGATCACTTTGGCCTGCTCACACTGCAGCCTGCAGGGTGCAATCTCACACTTGCTACGATTGTGGCGAGGCTGTCATGGCCACCAGGTGTCCCCTTGGCCTGGTCACAACCCACACAGCATGGTGCCACCTCTTGCAGGTCACCCATGTGGCAAGGCCATCTTGCTGCCGGGTGTCACCTCAGCTTGGTCACAACCTGCCCAGCAGGAAGACACCTAGTATAGGTCACCAGGGTTGCGAGGCTGTCACAGCCACAGGGTGTCCATTGGCCCCATCGCACCTTGCCTTTCAGGGTGCTACCATGTGTGTGCCACCCAAGTGGTGAGGCCATCACAGCCACCAGGTGCCACCTCAGCCCTGTAACACCCCACCTGGTGGGGTGCAACCTTGCACTTGCCACCCATGGTGCTGGGCCATCACAGCACCATGTGTCTCCTTGGCACCCTTACACCCTGCCCAGAGTGGTGGCACTTTGCTGGTTCCACCCACATTGCAAGGCCATTATGGCTGCTGGGTGTCACTTCAGCCCCATCACACCCTGCCTGGTGGGGTGTCAACTCATGTGATTCACCCACGTGGTGAGGCCATCAGGGATATCAGGCCTCACCTCAGCCCAGGCACATCCACCCTGTGGGGTGCCACCTTACATGTGTAAGCCATGTGGTGAGGCCGTCAGTGTTGCCAGGTCTCACCTCAGCCCAGGGACACCATGGCCGGCCAGGAGCCACTTCGTGCATGCCACCCACATGGCAAGGCCATGAAGGCCACGGGGTGTCACCTAGAATTATAAAACACAGCCCAACAGTGTACCACCTTGTGCATGCCATGCATGTGGTGATGCTGTCATGACAATCAGGTAACACCTTGAATTGGGCACACCCCATCAGGCAGGGTGCCATCTCGTGAGGGTAACCTGGGTTGCTAGGCCCTCTCGGCCACCAGGTGGCCCCTAGGCCCATGCAAACCCCACCCACCAGAGTGCCATCTCACAAGGGTCACACTTGTGGCATTGCCCTCACAGCAACAGGCTGTCACCTAGGCCCAGGCACATCCAGCCAAACAGGGTGCCACCGCGCATGTGTCAGCCATGTGGTGAGGCTGTAATGGCTGCCAGATGTCACCTCAGCTCAGTCACACCCTGCCCGGCAACAAGCCACCTCACATGGGTCATCCGTGTTGAGAGGCTGTCACAATCATGGGGTGTCGATTGGCCCCATCACACCCTGCTGGCAGGGTGCCACATCATGCATACCACCCAAGTGCTGAGGCCATTATGGTCACAAGGTGTAACCTTGGTCCAGTAACACCCCACCCAGATGGGTGCACCCTTGCCCTTGTCACACACATAGCTGCACCGTCAAAGCCACCGGGTGTCACCTAGACCCCCTCACATCCCACCTGCGGTGTGCCACTTTGCATGTGCCACCCATGTTGCAAGGCCATTATGGCTGCCAGATGTCACCTCAGATCCATCACACCCCACCTAGCAGGGTGCCACCTCACATCAGTCACCCACGTGCTGAGGCCATCAGGGCTGCCAGGTGTCACATCCACCTGGGCATATCCACCCAGTGGGGTGCCACCTCACATAGGTAACCCATGTGGCAAGTACATCATAGCTGCTGGCTGTCACCTCAGACCAGGCACATGCCACCTGATGGGGAGCCACTTTGCACCTGTCACCCGAGTGGCAAGGCCATCACAGAAGCTGTGTTTGACCTTGGCCAGGGCACATGCCGCCTGGTGGGATGCCACCACACCAGGGTCACCTATGTGGTGAGGCTGACATTCCATTGGGTTTCACCTCAGCCCAGTCACACATCACCTGGGGGCTGCCACCTCGCATGGGTCACCCACATGTTGATGCCCTCATGAATGCTGGGATTCACTTTCGCCAGGGCACACACCAACTGGAGGAGTGCCACATACTGTGGTGCATCTGCCTGATGAGGCCTGCATGGCAGCTGGGTGTCACCTAGACCTGGGCACTCCCCACCCATCACGGTGACACTTCGCACATGCCACCAGCATGGCGATGAGGTCAGGAGGCCGAGTTTCACCTCGGCTACTTCACAACCTGCCCAGTGGGGAGCCACATCATGCAGGTGATGCACATGGCAAGACCCTCATGGCCAGGGTGTCACTTAGGCCTGGTAACACCCTGCCCCACAGAGTGCCACTTCACACATATCACCCATGAGGCAAGGCCGTAATGGTCACTGGGTGTCACCTTGGCCCAGTTACACACTGCCTGGCTGTGTGCCACCATGTGTGGGTCTCCCGTGTGGCTAGGCCTTCATGCCCACTGGGTTTCACCTCAGAACTGGCACAACCCGCCCAGCTGGGTGCAACCTCATGTGGGTCACCCACGTATTGAGGCCATAATGGAAGTGGGGTTTGACCTTGGCCTGGGCAAATCCCACCCTGAGGGATGCCACTCCACATGTGCCATCTGCATGGTGAGGCCACCATGGCCACCAGGTGTCACCTCGGCCTTGGGTCACTCTGCCCAGTGGAGAGCAACCTCATGCATGCCACCCATGTGGTGAGGCCTTGCACAGGTCACCTGCATGGTGAGGCCATCACATCCACCAGGTGTCACTTTGGCACAGTCATGTGCTGCCCAACAGGTGGCCACATCACACTGGTCATCCACGTGGTAAGGCTGTCATGGCCCCTGAGTGTCACCTTGGCCTGGGCACACGCAACCCAGTGGGGTGCCACCCATGTGGTGAGGCCATCACAGAACCTGTGTTTGACCTTGGCCCAGAAACACCTGCCCAGTGGGGTTCCAGCCTGCCAGGGTCACCCATGTGGTGAGGCCAACACACTGCCAGGTGTCACCTAGGCCTGGGCACACCCCACCTGGTGGGATGCTCCATCTCATTGGTCACCCGCATGTTGAGCACACTACTGTGGCCTGGTGGAACCTCTGCCCCATCACTCCCTACCTGGTGGGGTGCTACCTCGTACAGGCCACCCGCATGGCAAGGCCGTAACAACCACCAGGTGTCACCTCAGCCCCATTGTACTCCACCCATCAGGGTGCCACCTCACACGGGTCACCTGTGAGGCAAACCCATCATGGCCGCCAGGTGTCACATCAGTCCTGTCAAACCCCACCAGGTCAGGTACCACCTGACATATGTCACCAGCATGGCAAGGTCATCATGACCATGGTGTGTCACCTCAGCCCCATAACACACCACCTGGCAGGGTGAAACCTTGCATGAGCCACCCGGGTGGTGAAGACATCACAGCCACTGAGTGTCAAAATGGCCCAGACACACACCTCATGGTGGAATGCCACCTCATGCAGGTCACCCATGTGGTGTGGCCGTCACAGACACCATGTGTCACCTCGGCCCCAACTCTCCCTACCTGATGGGGTGCTACCTCACATGTGCCACCCACATGACAATGCAGTCACAGCCACTAGCTGTCACCTCATCCCCATGACACCACACCTGGTGGGGTGTCATCTCTTGCATGCCACCCATGTGATGAGGACACCACAGCCACCAGGTGTCACCTTAGCTCAATCACACTCTGTCCTCCAGTGTGTCACCTCATGCAAGCCACCCGTGTTGTGAGTCCATCACTGTCATCAGGTGTCACCTCAACCCAGGTGCACCTCGCCGTGTGCAATGCCACTTTGCACGAGTCACCTGAAATGTGAGGCCATCATGGCTGCCAGGTGTCACCTAGGCCTGGGCACACCCCACCTGGTGGGATGCTACATCTCATTGGTCACCCGCATGTTGAGGACATTACAGTGGCCTGCTGGAACCCCGGCCCCATCACTCCCTACCTGGTGGGGTGCTACCTCGTACATGCCACCCACATGGCAAGGCCGTCACAGCCACAAGGTGTCACCTCAGCCTGGTCACACCCACCCCAGTGGAGTGTCACCTTACACATGCCACCCATATTGCTCATCTGTCACACCAACCATGTGTCACCTCAACCTGGGTGCACCCCACCCAGCACTGGTAACCCACCTTGCAGGGCAATCACAGCAGCCAGGTGACACCTGGGCATGGGCACACCCCACCCAGCAGGATACCACCTCATGCGGGTCACCAGTGTGTTGAGGCCCTCACGGCAGCCATGTTTCACCTAGGCCTGGGCACACCCCACCCAGTGGGGTTTCAACTCACGAATGGCACCCATGTAGTGAGGCCTTCATGGCTGCTGGTTGTCACCTTGGCCAAGTCATACACCACGGAGTGGGATGCCACCACACAGGGGTAACCAGCGTGGCGAGGCTGTCACAGCTGTCGGGTGTCATCTTGGCCCGTCCACGCCATGCACAGCTGGGTGCCACCTCATTCTAGCCACCCACGTGGCAAGTCATCTCAGTCACCATGTTTCCCTTTGGCCCCATCACTCTAGGCCGGGTGGGGTGCGACAACACATGTGCTACCCCCATGGTGAGGCAGTAACAGCCATAGTGTTTTACCTCATCCCCATGACACCATGCCCAGTGGGGTGTCATCTCTTGTGTGCCATCCATGTGGCAAGCCCATCATGGCTGCCGGGTGTCACCTCAGCCCGATCACACCCTACCTGGCAGGGCTAACCTCATGCATGCCACCCACATTGCAAGTCCAATGTGGTCGCTGTGTCATGTCAACCCAGTCACACCACACCATGCAGGATACCAAATCGCATGGGTCACCTGTGTTGTGAGGCCATCACAGCCACTGAGTGTCACCTCGGCCTGGGTACACCTTGCCCATTGGGATGTCACCTAGCATGTGCCTCCCACATGGTGCAGCACTCACGGCCACCAATTTCCAGCCCCGTCACTCCCTGACCAGAAGAATGTCACCTCGACATAGGACCTGCATGGCAAGGTGGTCACACCACTGGGTGTCACGTCTGCATGGTCACATCCCACCCCGCAGGTTGCCACCTGGCAAAGGTCAACTGCATGGTGAAGCTGTCATGGCTGCCAGATGTCTCCTCTGCCTGAGCACACAATGCCTGGTGGGGAGCCACCATGCACAGATCACCCACGTGATGAGGCCCTCACAGCTGCCGGGTGTCACCTTGGTTGCTTTACCCACCACCCAGTGGGGTACCACCTCGTATGGGTGACCTGCATGGAGAAGCCATCACTGCCACTGGGTGACAGCTTAGCTCAGTCACACCATGTCTTGTGGGGAGCCACCTCACTTGGGTCACCCATGTGGTGAGGCTGTCATAGCCATGGGATGTCAACTTGACCCCTTCATAGCTTTCACAGCAGGTTGCCACCACGCTGGAGCCACCTAAGAGGCAAGGGATCATGACCACCACGTGTCATCTCAGCCATGTCACACCCCTCCAGGCAAGGTGCTACCTCACCCATGTCACCAGCATGGTGAGGCTACCAAGGCCACGAGGTGTCACCTAAGCCCACTCAGACACTGCCTGATGGGGTGCTACATAGTGCATGCTACTCACATGGCTAGGCCATCATGGCCACTGGGTGTCACTTCAGCCCCATCATTCCCCACCCTGCCAGGTGCCACCTTGATGTGCCACCTGCATAGCTAGGCAATCACACCACTAGGTGCCACCTTGTCCCTGTGACACCACACCTGGCACCATGTCATCTCTTGTGTGTCCCCCATGTAGTGAGGCCATCACGGCCACTGGGTGTCACCTCTTCCTGGTCAATACCCACCTGCCAGGGTGTCAACTAGCATGTGCTTCCCTCAGGACGAGACCATCACAGCCACCAGGTGTCACCTCAGCCCGATCACACACTGCACAGTGGGGTGTCACCTTGTGCATGCCACCTGTGCTGCAAGTCTGTCTCGGTCAAAGTGTGTCACCTCAACCCGGGCATACCCCACCATGTGAGATGCCACCTCGCATGGTTACTCACGTTGTGAGCACCTCTATGCCACCAGATGTCACCTTGGCCTGGTTACACCCTGCCAGGCAGGGTGCCAGCTCATGTGGGTCACCCATGTGGTGAGGTCCTCATGGCCACTGGGCATCACCTTGGACCAGTCACACACCACCTAACGGGGTGCCAGTTTGCAAGGGTCACCCATGTGATGTGGCTCTCACAGCTGCTGTGGATCACTTTGGCCTGCTCACACTGCAGCCTGCAGGGTGCAATCTCACACTTGCTACGATTGTGGCGAGGCTGTCATGGCCGCCAGGTGTCCCCTTGGCCTGGTCACAACCCACACAGCATGGTGCCACCTCTTGCAGGTCACCCATGTGGCAAGGCCATCTTGCTGCCGGGTGTCACCTCAGCTTGGTCACAACCTGCCCAGCAGGAAGACACCTAGTATAGGTCACCAGGGTTGCGAGGCTGTCACAGCCACAGGGTGTCCATTGGCCCCATCGCACCTTGCCTTTCAGGGTGCTACCATGTGTGTGCCACCCAAGTGGTGAGGCCATCACAGCCACCAGGTGCCACCTCAGCCCTGTAACACCCCACCTGGTGGGGTGCAACCTTGCACTTGCCACCCATGGTGCTGGGCCATCACAGCACCATGTGTCTCCTTGGCACCCTTACACCCTGCCCAGAGTGGTGGCACTTTGCTGGTTCCACCCACATTGCAAGGCCATTATGGCTGCTGGGTGTCACTTCAGCCCCATCACACCCTGCCTGGTGGGGTGTCAACTCATGTGATTCACCCACGTGGTGAGGCCATCAGGGATATCAGGCCTCACCTCAGCCCAGGCACATCCACCCTGTGGGGTGCCACCTTACATGTGTAAGCCATGTGGTGAGGCCGTCAGTGTTGCCAGGTCTCACCTCAGCCCAGGGACACCATGGCCGGCCAGGAGCCACTTCGTGCATGCCACCCACATGGCAAGGCCATGAAGGCCACGGGGTGTCACCTAGAATTATAAAACACAGCCCAACAGTGTACCACCTTGTGCATGCCATGCATGTGGTGATGCTGTCATGACAATCAGGTAACACCTTGAATTGGGCACACCCCATCAGGCAGGGTGCCATCTCGTGAGGGTAACCTGGGTTGCTAGGCCCTCTCGGCCACCAGGTGGCCCCTAGGCCCATGCAAACCCCACCCACCAGAGTGCCATCTCACAAGGGTCACACTTGTGGCATTGCCCTCACAGCAACAGGCTGTCACCTAGGCCCAGGCACATCCAGCCAAACAGGGTGCCACCGCGCATGTGTCAGCCATGTGGTGAGGCTGTAATGGCTGCCAGATGTCACCTCAGCTCAGTCACACCCTGCCCGGCAACAAGCCACCTCACATGGGTCATCCGTGTTGAGAGGCTGTCACAATCATGGGGTGTCGATTGGCCCCATCACACCCTGCTGGCAGGGTGCCACATCATGCATACCACCCAAGTGCTGAGGCCATTATGGTCACAAGGTGTAACCTTGGTCCAGTAACACCCCACCCAGATGGGTGCACCCTTGCCCTTGTCACACACATAGCTGCACCGTCAAAGCCACCGGGTGTCACCTAGACCCCCTCACATCCCACCTGCGGTGTGCCACTTTGCATGTGCCACCCATGTTGCAAGGCCATTATGGCTGCCAGATGTCACCTCAGATCCATCACACCCCACCTAGCAGGGTGCCACCTCACATCAGTCACCCACGTGCTGAGGCCATCAGGGCTGCCAGGTGTCACATCCACCTGGGCATATCCACCCAGTGGGGTGCCACCTCACATAGGTAACCCATGTGGCAAGTACATCATAGCTGCTGGCTGTCACCTCAGACCAGGCACATGCCACCTGATGGGGAGCCACTTTGCACCTGTCACCCGAGTGGCAAGGCCATCACAGAAGCTGTGTTTGACCTTGGCCAGGGCACATGCCGCCTGGTGGGATGCCACCACACCAGGGTCACCTATGTGGTGAGGCTGACATTCCATTGGGTTTCACCTCAGCCCAGTCACACATCACCTGGGGGCTGCCACCTCGCATGGGTCACCCACATGTTGATGCCCTCATGAATGCTGGGATTCACTTTCGCCAGGGCACACACCAACTGGAGGAGTGCCACATACTGTGGTGCATCTGCCTGATGAGGCCTGCATGGCAGCTGGGTGTCACCTAGACCTGGGCACTCCCCACCCATCACGGTGACACTTCGCACATGCCACCAGCATGGCGATGAGGTCAGGAGGCCGAGTTTCACCTCGGCTACTTCACAACCTGCCCAGTGGGGAGCCACATCATGCAGGTGATGCACATGGCAAGACCCTCATGGCCAGGGTGTCACTTAGGCCTGGTAACACCCTGCCCCACAGAGTGCCACTTCACACATATCACCCATGAGGCAAGGCCGTAATGGTCACTGGGTGTCACCTTGGCCCAGTTACACACTGCCTGGCTGTGTGCCACCATGTGTGGGTCTCCCGTGTGGCTAGGCCTTCATGCCCACTGGGTTTCACCTCAGAACTGGCACAACCCGCCCAGCTGGGTGCAACCTCATGTGGGTCACCCACGTATTGAGGCCATAATGGAAGTGGGGTTTGACCTTGGCCTGGGCAAATCCCACCCTGAGGGATGCCACTCCACATGTGCCATCTGCATGGTGAGGCCACCATGGCCACCAGGTGTCACCTCGGCCTTGGGTCACTCTGCCCAGTGGAGAGCAACCTCATGCATGCCACCCATGTGGTGAGGCCTTGCACAGGTCACCTGCATGGTGAGGCCATCACATCCACCAGGTGTCACTTTGGCACAGTCATGTGCTGCCCAACAGGTGGCCACATCACACTGGTCATCCACGTGGTAAGGCTGTCATGGCCCCTGAGTGTCACCTTGGCCTGGGCACACGCAACCCAGTGGGGTGCCACCCATGTGGTGAGGCCATCACAGAACCTGTGTTTGACCTTGGCCCAGAAACACCTGCCCAGTGGGGTTCCAGCCTGCCAGGGTCACCCATGTGGTGAGGCCAACACACTGCCAGGTGTCACCTAGGCCTGGGCACACCCCACCTGGTGGGATGCTCCATCTCATTGGTCACCCGCATGTTGAGCACACTACTGTGGCCTGGTGGAACCTCGGCCCCATCACTCCCTACCTGGTGGGGTGCTACCTCGTACAGGCCACCCGCATGGCAAGGCCGTAACAACCACCAGGTGTCACCTCAGCCCCATTGTACTCCACCCATCAGGGTGCCACCTCACACGGGTCACCTGTGAGGCAAACCCATCATGGCCGCCAGGTGTCACATCAGTCCTGTCAAACCCCACCAGGTCAGGTACCACCTGACATATGTCACCAGCATGGCAAGGTCATCATGACCATGGTGTGTCACCTCAGCCCCATAACACACCACCTGGCAGGGTGAAACCTTGCATGAGCCACCCGGGTGGTGAAGACATCACAGCCACTGAGTGTCAAAATGGCCCAGACACACACCTCATGGTGGAATGCCACCTCATGCAGGTCACCCATGTGGTGTGGCCGTCACAGACACCATGTGTCACCTCGGCCCCAACTCTCCCTACCTGATGGGGTGCTACCTCACATGTGCCACCCACATGACAATGCAGTCACAGCCACTAGCTGTCACCTCATCCCCATGACACCACACCTGGTGGGGTGTCATCTCTTGCATGCCACCCATGTGATGAGGACACCACAGCCACCAGGTGTCACCTTAGCTCAATCACACTCTGTCCTCCAGTGTGTCACCTCATGCAAGCCACCCGTGTTGTGAGTCCATCACTGTCATCAGGTGTCACCTCAACCCAGGTGCACCTCGCCGTGTGCAATGCCACTTTGCACGAGTCACCTGAAATGTGAGGCCATCATGGCTGCCAGGTGTCACCTAGGCCTGGGCACACCCCACCTGGTGGGATGCTACATCTCATTGGTCACCCACATGTTGAGGACATTACAGTGGCCTGCTGGAACCCCGGCCCCATCACTCCCTACCTGGTGGGGTGCTACCTCGTACATGCCACCCACATGGCAAGGCCGTCACAGCCACAAGGTGTCACCTCAGCCTGGTCACACCCACCCCAGTGGAGTGTCACCTTACACATGCCACCCATATTGCTCATCTGTCACACCAACCATGTGTCACCTCAACCTGGGTGCACCCCACCCAGCACTGGTAACCCACCTTGCAGGGCAATCACAGCAGCCAGGTGACACCTGGGCATGGGCACACCCCACCCAGCAGGATACCACCTCATGCGGGTCACCAGTGTGTTGAGGCCCTCACGGCAGCCATGTTTCACCTAGGCCTGGGCACACCCCACCCAGTGGGGTTTCAACTCACGAATGGCACCCATGTAGTGAGGCCTTCATGGCTGCTGGTTGTCACCTTGGCCAAGTCATACACCACCCAGTGGGATGCCACCACACAGGGGTAACCAGCGTGGCGAGGCTGTCACAGCTGTCGGGTGTCATCTTGGCCCGTCCACGCCATGCACAGCTGGGTGCCACCTCATTCTAGCCACCCACGTGGCAAGTCATCTCAGTCACCATGTTTCACTTTGGCCCCATCACTCTAGGCCGGGTGGGGTGCGACAACACATGTGCTACCCCCATGGTGAGGCAGTAACAGCCATAGTGTTTTACCTCATCCCCATGACACCATGCCCAGTGGGGTGTCATCTCTTGTGTGCCATCCATGTGGCAAGCCCATCATGGCTGCCGGGTGTCACCTCAGCCCGATCACACCCTACCTGGCAGGGCTAACCTCATGCATGCCACCCACATTGCAAGTCCAATGTGGTCGCTGTGTCATGTCAACCCAGTCACACCACACCATGCAGGATACCAAATCGCATGGGTCACCTGTGTTGTGAGGCCATCACAGCCACTGAGTGTCACCTCGGCCTGGGTACACCTTGCCCATTGGGATGTCACCTAGCATGTGCCTCCCACATGGTGCAGCACTCACGGCCACCAATTTCCAGCCCCGTCACTCCCTGACCAGAAGAATGTCACCTCGACATAGGACCTGCATGGCAAGGTGGTCACACCACTGGGTGTCACGTCTGCATGGTCACATCCCACCCCGCAGGTTGCCACCTGGCAAAGGTCAACTGCATGGTGAAGCTGTCATGGCTGCCAGATGTCTCCTCTGCCTGAGCACACAATGCCTGGTGGGGAGCCACCATGCACAGATCACCCACGTGATGAGGCCCTCACAGCTGCCGGGTGTCACCTTGGTTGCTTTACCCACCACCCAGTGGGGTACCACCTCGTATGGGTGACCTGCATGGAGAAGCCATCACTGCCACTGGGTGACAGCTTAGCTCAGTCACACCATGTCTTGTGGGGAGCCACCTCACTTGGGTCACCCATGTGGTGAGGCTGTCATAGCCATGGGATGTCACCTTGACCCCTTCATAGCTTTCACAGCAGGTTGCCACCACGCTGGAGCCACCTAAGAGGCAAGGGATCATGACCACCACGTGTCATCTCAGCCATGTCACACCCCTCCAGGCAAGGTGCTACCTCACCCATGTCACCAGCATGGTGAGGCTACCAAGGCCACGAGGTGTCACCTAAGCCCACTCAGACACTGCCTGATGGGGTGCTACATAGTGCATGCTACTCACATGGCTAGGCCATCATGGCCACTGGGTGTCACTTCAGCCCCATCATTCCCCGCCCTGCCAGGTGCCACCTTGATGTGCCACCTGCATAGCTAGGCAATCACACCACTAGGTGCCACCTTGTCCCTGTGACACCACACCTGGCACCATGTCATCTCTTGTGTGTCCCCCATGTAGTGAGGCCATCACGGCCACTGGGTGTCACCTCTTCCTGGTCAATACCCACCTGCCAGGGTGTCAACTAGCATGTGCTTCCCTCAGGACGAGACCATCACAGCCACCAGGTGTCACCTCAGCCCGATCACACACTGCACAGTGGGGTGTCACCTTGTGCATGCCACCTGTGCTGCAAGTCTGTCTTGGTCAAAGTGTGTCACCTCAACCCGGGCATACCCCACCATGTGAGATGCCACCTCGCATGGTTACTCACGTTGTGAGCACCTCTATGCCACCAGATGTCACCTTGGCCTGGTTACACCCTGCCAGGCAGGGTGCCAGCTCATGTGGGTCACCCATGTGGTGAGGTCCTCATGGCCACTGGGCATCACCTTGGACCAGTCACACACCACCTAACGGGGTGCCAGTTTGCAAGGGTCACCCATGTGATGTGGCTCTCACAGCTGCTGTGGATCACTTTGGCCTGCTCACACTGCAGCCTGCAGGGTGCAATCTCACACTTGCTACGATTGTGGCGAGGCTGTCATGGCCGCCAGGTGTCCCCTTGGCCTGGTCACAACCCTCACAGCATGGTGCCACCTCTTGCAGGTCACCCATGTGGCAAGGCCATCTTGCTGCCGGGTGTCACCTCAGCTTGGTCACAACCTGCCCAGCAGGAAGACACCTTGTATAGGTCACCAGGGTTGCGAGGCTGTCACAGCCACAGGGTGTCCATTGGCCCCATCGCACCTTGCCTGGCAGGGTGCTACCATGTGTGTGCCACCCAAGTGGTGAGGCCATCACAGCCACCAGGTGCCACCTCAGCCCTGTAACACCCCACCTGGTGGGGTGCAACCTTGCACTTGCCACCCATGGTGCTGGGCCATCACAGCACCATGTGTCTCCTTGGCACCCTTACACCCTGCCCAGAGTGGTGGCACTTTGCAGGTTCCACCCACATTGCAAGGCCATTATGGCTGCTGGGTGTCACTTCAGCCCCACCACACCCTGCCTGGTGGGGTGTCAACTCATGTGATTCACCCACGTGGTGAGGCCATCAGGGATATCAGGCCTCACCTCAGCCCAGGCACATCCACCCTGTGGGGTGCCACCTTACATGTGTAAGCCATGTGGTGAGGCCGTCAGTGTTGCCAGGTCTCACCTCAGCCCAGGGACACCATGGCCGGCCAGGAGCCACTTCGTGCATGCCACCCACATGGCAAGGCCATGAAGGCCACGGGGTGTCACCTAGAATTATAAAACACAGCCCAACAGTGTACCACCTTGTGCATGCCATGCATGTGGTGATGCTGTCATGACAATCAGGTAACACCTTGAATTGGGCACACCCCATCAGGCAGGGTGCCATCTCGTGAGGGTAACCTGGGTTGCTAGGCCCTCTCGGCCACCAGGTGGCCCCTAGGCCCATGCAAACCCCACCCACCAGAGTGCCATCTCACAAGGGTCACACTTGTGGCATTGCCCTCACAGCAACAGGCTGTCACCTAGGCCCAGGCACATCCAGCCAAACAGGGTGCCACCGCGCATGTGTCAGCCATGTGGTGAGGCTGTAATGGCTGCCAGATGTCACCTCAGCTCAGTCACACCCTGCCCGGCAACAAGCCACCTCACATGGGTCATCTGTGTTGAGAGGCTGTCACAATCATGGGGTGTCGATTGGCCCCATCACACCCTGCTGGCAGGGTGCCACATCATGCATACCACCCAAGTGCTGAGGCCATTATGGTCACAAGGTGTAACCTTGGTCCAGTAACACCCCACCCAGATGGGTGCACCCTTGCACTTGTCACACACATAGCTGCACCGTCAAAGCCACCGGGGGTCACCTAGACCCCCTCACATCCCACCTGCGGTGTGCCACTTTGCATGTGCCACCCATGTTGCAAGGCCATTATGGCTGCCAGATGTCACCTCAGATCCATCACACCCCACCTAGCAGGGTGCCACCTCACATCAGTCACCCACGTGCTGAGGCCATCAGGGCTGCCAGGTGTCACATCCACCTGGGCATATCCACCCAGTGGGGTGCCACCTCACATAGGTAACCCATGTGGCAAGTACATCATAGCTGCTGGCTGTCACCTCAGACCAGGCACATGCCACCTGATGGGGAGCCACTTTGCACCTGTCACCCGAGTGGCAAGGCCATCACAGAAGCTGTGTTTGACCTTGGCCAGGGCACATGCCGCCTGGTGGGATGCCACCACACCAGGGTCACCTATGTGGTGAGGCTGACATTCCATTGGGTTTCACCTCAGCCCAGTCACACATCACCTGGGGGCTGCCACCTCGCATGGGTCACCCACATGTTGATGCCCTCATGAATGCTGGGATTCACTTTCGCCAGGGCACACACCAACTGGAGGAGTGCCACATACTGTGGTGCATCTGCCTGATGAGGCCTGCATGGCAGCTGGGTGTCACCTAGACCTGGGCACTCCCCACCCATCACAGTGACACTTTGCACATGCCACCAGCATGGCGATGAGGTCAGGAGGCCGAGTTTCACCTCGGCTACTTCACAACCTGCCCAGTGGGGAGCCACATCATGCAGGTGATGCACATGGCAAGACCCTCATGGCCAGGGTGTCACTTAGGCCTGGTAACACCCTGCCCCACAGAGTGCCACTTCACACATATCACCCATGAGGCAAGGCCGTAATGGTCACTGGGTGTCACCTTGGCCCAGTTACACACTGCCTGGCTGTGTGCCACCATGTGTGGGTCTCCCGTGTGGCTAGGCCTTCATGCCCACTGGGTTTCACCTCAGAACTGGCACAACCCGCCCAGCTGGGTGCAACCTCATGTGGGTCACCCACGTATTGAGGCCATAATGGAAGTGGGGTTTGACCTTGGCCTGGGCAAATCCCACCCTGAGGGATGCCACTCCACATGTGCCATCTGCATGGTGAGGCCACCATGGCCACCAGGTGTCACCTCGGCCTTGGGTCACTCTGCCCAGTGGAGAGCAACCTCATGCATGCCACCCATGTGGTGAGGCCTTGTACAGGTCACCTGCATGGTGAGGCCATCACATCCACCAGGTGTCACTTTGGCACAGTCATGTGCTGCCCAACAGGTGGCCACATCACACTGGTCATCCACGTGGTAAGGCTGTCATGGCCCCTGAGTGTCACCTTGGCCTGGGCACACGCAACCCAGTGGGGTGCCACCCATGTGGTGAGGCCATCACAGAACCTGTGTTTGACCTTGGCCCAGAAACACCTGCCCAGTGGGGTTCCAGCCTGCCAGGGTCACCCATGTGGTGAGGCCAACACACTGCCAGGTGTCACCTAGGCCTGGGCACACCCCACCTGGTGGGATGCTCCATCTCATTGGTCACCCGCATGTTGAGCACACTACTGTGGCCTGGTGGAACCTCTGCCCCATCACTCCCTACCTGGTGGGGTGCTACCTCGTACAGGCCACCCGCATGGCAAGGCCGTAACAACCACCAGGTGTCACCTCAGCCCCATTGTACTCCACCCATCAGGGTGCCACCTCACACGGGTCACCTGTGAGGCAAACCCATCATGGCCGCCAGGTGTCACATCAGTCCTGTCAAACCCCACCAGGTCAGGTACCACCTGACATATGTCACCAGCATGGCAAGGTCATCATGACCATGGTGTGTCACCTCAGCCCCATAACACACCACCTGGCAGGGTGAAACCTTGCATGAGCCACCCGGGTGGTGAAGACATCACAGCCACTGAGTGTCAAAATGGCCCAGACACACACCTCATGGTGGAATGCCACCTCATGCAGGTCACCCATGTGGTGTGGCCGTCACAGACACCATGTGTCACCTCGGCCCCAACTCTCCCTACCTGATGGGGTGCTACCTCACATGTGCCACCCACATGACAATGCAGTCACAGCCACTAGCTGTCACCTCATCCCCATGACACCACACCTGGTGGGGTGTCATCTCTTGCATGCCACCCATGTGATGAGGACACCACAGCCACCAGGTGTCACCTTAGCTCAATCACACTCTGTCCTCCAGTGTGTCACCTCATGCAAGCCACCCGTGTTGTGAGTCCATCACTGTCATCAGGTGTCACCTCAACCCAGGTGCACCTCGCCGTGTGCAATGCCACTTTGCACGAGTCACCTGAAATGTGAGGCCATCATGGCTGCCAGGTGTCACCTAGGCCTGGGCACACCCCACCTGGTGGGATGCTACATCTCATTGGTCACCCGCATGTTGAGGACATTACAGTGGCCTGCTGGAACCTCGGCCCCATCACTCCCTACCTGGTGGGGTGCTACCTCGTACATGCCACCCACATGGCAAGGCCGTCACAGCCACAAGGTGTCACCTCAGCCTGGTCACACCCACCCCAGTGGAGTGTCACCTTACACATGCCACCCATATTGCTCATCTGTCACACCAACCATGTGTCACCTCAACCTGGGTGCACCCCACCCAGCACTGGTAACCCACCTTGCAGGGCAATCACAGCAGCCAGGTGACACCTGGGCATGGGCACACCCCACCCAGCAGGATACCACCTCATGCGGGTCACCAGTGTGTTGAGGCCCTCACAGCAGCCATGTTTCACCTAGGCCTGGGCACACCCCACCCAGTGGGGTTTCAACTCACGAATGTCACCCATGTAGTGAGGCCTTCATGGCTGCTGGTTGTCACCTTGGCCAAGTCATACACCACCCAGTGGGATGCCACCACACAGGGGTAACCAGCGTGGCGAGGCTGTCACAGCTGTCGGGTGTCATCTTGGCCCGTCCACGCCATGCACAGCTGGGTGCCACCTCATTCTAGCCACCCACGTGGCAAGTCATCTCAGTCACCATGTTTCACTTTGGCCCCATCACTCTAGGCCGGGTGGGGTGCGACAACACATGTGCTACCCCCATGGTGAGGCAGTAACAGCCATAGTGTTTTACCTCATCCCCATGACACCATGCCCAGTGGGGTGTCATCTCTTGTGTGCCATCCATGTGGCAAGCCCATCATGGCTGCCGGGTGTCACCTCAGCCCGATCACACCCTACCTGGCAGGGCTAACCTCATGCATGCCACCCACATTGCAAGTCCAATGTGGTCGCTGTGTCATGTCAACCCAGTCACACCACACCATGCAGGATACCAAATCGCATGGGTCACCTGTGTTGTGAGGCCATCACAGCCACTGAGTGTCACCTCGGCCTGGGTACACCTTGCCCATTGGGATGTCACCTAGCATGTGCCTCCCACATGGTGCAGCACTCACGGCCACCAATTTCCAGCCCCGTCACTCCCTGACCAGAAGAATGTCACCTCGACATAGGACCTGCATGGCAAGGTGGTCACACCACTGGGTGTCACGTCTGCATGGTCACATCCCACCCCGCAGGTTGCCACCTGGCAAAGGTCAACTGCATGGTGAAGCTGTCATGGCTGCCAGATGTCTCCTCTGCCTGAGCACACAATGCCTGGTGGGGAGCCACCATGCACAGATCACCCACGTGATGAGGCCCTCACAGCTGCCGGGTGTCACCTTGGTTGCTTTACCCACCACCCAGTGGGGTACCACCTCGTATGGGTGACCTGCATGGAGAAGCCATCACTGCCACTGGGTGACAGCTTAGCTCAGTCACACCATGTCTTGTGGGGAGCCACCTCACTTGGGTCACCCATGTGGTGAGGCTGTCATAGCCATGGGATGTCACCTTGACCCCTTCATAGCTTTCACAGCAGGTTGCCACCACGCTGGAGCCACCTAAGAGGCAAGGGATCATGACCACCACGTGTCATCTCAGCCATGTCACACCCCTCCAGGCAAGGTGCTACCTCACCCATGTCACCAGCATGGTGAGGCTACCAAGGCCACGAGGTGTCACCTAAGCCCACTCAGACACTGCCTGATGGGGTGCTACATAGTGCATGCTACTCACATGGCTAGGCCATCATGGCCACTGGGTGTCACTTCAGCCCCATCATTCCCCGCCCTGCCAGGTGCCACCTTGATGTGCCACCTGCATAGCTAGGCAATCACACCACTAGGTGCCACCTTGTCCCTGTGACACCACACCTGGCACCATGTCATCTCTTGTGTGTCCCCCATGTAGTGAGGCCATCACGGCCACTGGGTGTCACCTCTTCCTGGTCAATACCCACCTGCCAGGGTGTCAACTAGCATGTGCTTCCCTCAGGACGAGACCATCACAGCCACCAGGTGTCACCTCAGCCCGATCACACACTGCACAGTGGGGTGTCACCTTGTGCATGCCACCTGTGCTGCAAGTCTGTCTTGGTCAAAGTGTGTCACCTCAACCCGGGCATACCCCACCATGTGAGATGCCACCTCGCATGGTTACTCACGTTGTGAGCACCTCTATGCCACCAGATGTCACCTTGGCCTGGTTACACCCTGCCAGGCAGGGTGCCAGCTCATGTGGGTCACCCATGTGGTGAGGTCCTCATGGCCACTGGGCATCACCTTGGACCAGTCACACACCACCTAACGGGGTGCCAGTTTGCAAGGGTCACCCATGTGATGTGGCTCTCACAGCTGCTGTGGATCACTTTGGCCTGCTCACACTGCAGCCTGCAGGGTGCAATCTCACACTTGCTACGATTGTGGCGAGGCTGTCATGGCCGCCAGGTGTCCCCTTGGCCTGGTCACAACCCACACAGCATGGTGCCACCTCTTGCAGGTCACCCATGTGGCAAGGCCATCTTGCTGCCGGGTGTCACCTCAGCTTGGTCACAACCTGCCCAGCAGGAAGACACCTTGTATAGGTCACCAGGGTTGCGAGGCTGTCACAGCCACAGGGTGTCCATTGGCCCCATCGCACCTTGCCTGGCAGGGTGCTACCATGTGTGTGCCACCCAAGTGGTGAGGCCATCACAGCCACCAGGTGCCACCTCAGCCCTGTAACACCCCACCTGGTGGGGTGCAACCTTGCACTTGCCACCCATGGTGCTGGGCCATCACAGCACCATGTGTCTCCTTGGCACCCTTACACCCTGCCCAGAGTGGTGGCACTTTGCAGGTTCCACCCACATTGCAAGGCCATTATGGCTGCTGGGTGTCACTTCAGCCCCACCACACCCTGCCTGGTGGGGTGTCAACTCATGTGATTCACCCACGTGGTGAGGCCATCAGGGATATCAGGCCTCACCTCAGCCCAGGCACATCCACCCTGTGGGGTGCCACCTTACATGTGTAAGCCATGTGGTGAGGCCGTCAGTGTTGCCAGGTCTCACCTCAGCCCAGGGACACCATGGCCGGCCAGGAGCCACTTCGTGCATGCCACCCACATGGCAAGGCCATGAAGGCCACGGGGTGTCACCTAGAATTATAAAACACAGCCCAACAGTGTACCACCTTGTGCATGCCATGCATGTGGTGATGCTGTCATGACAATCAGGTAACACCTTGAATTGGGCACACCCCATCAGGCAGGGTGCCATCTCGTGAGGGTAACCTGGGTTGCTAGGCCCTCTCGGCCACCAGGTGGCCCCTAGGCCCATGCAAACCCCACCCACCAGAGTGCCATCTCACAAGGGTCACACTTGTGGCATTGCCCTCACAGCAACAGGCTGTCACCTAGGCCCAGGCACATCCAGCCAAACAGGGTGCCACCGCGCATGTGTCAGCCATGTGGTGAGGCTGTAATGGCTGCCAGATGTCACCTCAGCTCAGTCACACCCTGCCCGGCAACAAGCCACCTCACATGGGTCATCTGTGTTGAGAGGCTGTCACAATCATGGGGTGTCGATTGGCCCCATCACACCCTGCTGGCAGGGTGCCACATCATGCATACCACCCAAGTGCTGAGGCCATTATGGTCACAAGGTGTAACCTTGGTCCAGTAACACCCCACCCAGATGGGTGCACCCTTGCACTTGTCACACACATAGCTGCACCGTCAAAGCCACCGGGGGTCACCTAGACCCCCTCACATCCCACCTGCGGTGTGCCACTTTGCATGTGCCACCCATGTTGCAAGGCCATTATGGCTGCCAGATGTCACCTCAGATCCATCACACCCCACCTAGCAGGGTGCCACCTCACATCAGTCACCCACGTGCTGAGGCCATCAGGGCTGCCAGGTGTCACATCCACCTGGGCATATCCACCCAGTGGGGTGCCACCTCACATAGGTAACCCATGTGGCAAGTACATCATAGCTGCTGGCTGTCACCTCAGACCAGGCACATGCCACCTGATGGGGAGCCACTTTGCACCTGTCACCCGAGTGGCAAGGCCATCACAGAAGCTGTGTTTGACCTTGGCCAGGGCACATGCCGCCTGGTGGGATGCCACCACACCAGGGTCACCTATGTGGTGAGGCTGACATTCCATTGGGTTTCACCTCAGCCCAGTCACACATCACCTGGGGGCTGCCACCTCGCATGGGTCACCCACATGTTGATGCCCTCATGAATGCTGGGATTCACTTTCGCCAGGGCACACACCAACTGGAGGAGTGCCACATACTGTGGTGCATCTGCCTGATGAGGCCTGCATGGCAGCTGGGTGTCACCTAGACCTGGGCACTCCCCACCCATCACGGTGACACTTTGCACATGCCACCAGCATGGCGATGAGGTCAGGAGGCCGAGTTTCACCTCGGCTACTTCACAACCTGCCCAGTGGGGAGCCACATCATGCAGGTGATGCACATGGCAAGACCCTCATGGCCAGGGTGTCACTTAGGCCTGGTAACACCCTGCCCCACAGAGTGCCACTTCACACATATCACCCATGAGGCAAGGCCGTAATGGTCACTGGGTGTCACCTTGGCCCAGTTACACACTGCCTGGCTGTGTGCCACCATGTGTGGGTCTCCCGTGTGGCTAGGCCTTCATGCCCACTGGGTTTCACCTCAGAACTGGCACAACCCGCCCAGCTGGGTGCAACCTCATGTGGGTCACCCACGTATTGAGGCCATAATGGAAGTGGGGTTTGACCTTGGCCTGGGCAAATCCCACCCTGAGGGATGCCACTCCACATGTGCCATCTGCATGGTGAGGCCACCATGGCCACCAGGTGTCACCTCGGCCTTGGGTCACTCTGCCCAGTGGAGAGCAACCTCATGCATGCCACCCATGTGGTGAGGCCTTGTACAGGTCACCTGCATGGTGAGGCCATCACATCCACCAGGTGTCACTTTGGCACAGTCATGTGCTGCCCAACAGGTGGCCACATCACACTGGTCATCCACGTGGTAAGGCTGTCATGGCCCCTGAGTGTCACCTTGGCCTGGGCACACGCAACCCAGTGGGGTGCCACCCATGTGGTGAGGCCATCACAGAACCTGTGTTTGACCTTGGCCCAGAAACACCTGCCCAGTGGGGTTCCAGCCTGCCAGGGTCACCCATGTGGTGAGGCCAACACACTGCCAGGTGTCACCTAGGCCTGGGCACACCCCACCTGGTGGGATGCTCCATCTCATTGGTCACCCGCATGTTGAGCACACTACTGTGGCCTGGTGGAACCTCTGCCCCATCACTCCCTACCTGGTGGGGTGCTACCTCGTACAGGCCACCCGCATGGCAAGGCCGTAACAACCACCAGGTGTCACCTCAGCCCCATTGTACTCCACCCATCAGGGTGCCACCTCACACGGGTCACCTGTGAGGCAAACCCATCATGGCCGCCAGGTGTCACATCAGTCCTGTCAAACCCCACCAGGTCAGGTACCACCTGACATATGTCACCAGCATGGCAAGGTCATCATGACCATGGTGTGTCACCTCAGCCCCATAACACACCACCTGGCAGGGTGAAACCTTGCATGAGCCACCCGGGTGGTGAAGACATCACAGCCACTGAGTGTCAAAATGGCCCAGACACACACCTCATGGTGGAATGCCACCTCATGCAGGTCACCCATGTGGTGTGGCCGTCACAGACACCATGTGTCACCTCGGCCCCAACTCTCCCTACCTGATGGGGTGCTACCTCACATGTGCCACCCACATGACAATGCAGTCACAGCCACTAGCTGTCACCTCATCCCCATGACACCACACCTGGTGGGGTGTCATCTCTTGCATGCCACCCATGTGATGAGGACACCACAGCCACCAGGTGTCACCTTAGCTCAATCACACTCTGTCCTCCAGTGTGTCACCTCATGCAAGCCACCCGTGTTGTGAGTCCATCACTGTCATCAGGTGTCACCTCAACCCAGGTGCACCTCGCCGTGTGCAATGCCACTTTGCACGAGTCACCTGAAATGTGAGGCCATCATGGCTGCCAGGTGTCACCTAGGCCTGGGCACACCCCACCTGGTGGGATGCTACATCTCATTGGTCACCCGCATGTTGAGGACATTACAGTGGCCTGCTGGAACCTCGGCCCCATCACTCCCTACCTGGTGGGGTGCTACCTCGTACATGCCACCCACATGGCAAGGCCGTCACAGCCACAAGGTGTCACCTCAGCCTGGTCACACCCACCCCAGTGGAGTGTCACCTTACACATGCCACCCATATTGCTCATCTGTCACACCAACCATGTGTCACCTCAACCTGGGTGCACCCCACCCAGCACTGGTAACCCACCTTGCAGGGCAATCACAGCAGCCAGGTGACACCTGGGCATGGGCACACCCCACCCAGCAGGATACCACCTCATGCGGGTCACCAGTGTGTTGAGGCCCTCACAGCAGCCATGTTTCACCTAGGCCTGGGCACACCCCACCCAGTGGGGTTTCAACTCACGAATGTCACCCATGTAGTGAGGCCTTCATGGCTGCTGGTTGTCACCTTGGCCAAGTCATACACCACCCAGTGGGATGCCACCACACAGGGGTAACCAGCGTGGCGAGGCTGTCACAGCTGTCGGGTGTCATCTTGGCCCGTCCACGCCATGCACAGCTGGGTGCCACCTCATTCTAGCCACCCACGTGGCAAGTCATCTCAGTCACCATGTTTCACTTTGGCCCCATCACTCTAGGCCGGGTGGGGTGCGACAACACATGTGCTACCCCCATGGTGAGGCAGTAACAGCCATAGTGTTTTACCTCATCCCCATGACACCATGCCCAGTGGGGTGTCATCTCTTGTGTGCCATCCATGTGGCAAGCCCATCATGGCTGCCGGGTGTCACCTCAGCCCGATCACACCCTACCTGGCAGGGCTAACCTCATGCATGCCACCCACATTGCAAGTCCAATGTGGTCGCTGTGTCATGTCAACCCAGTCACACCACACCATGCAGGATACCAAATCGCATGGGTCACCTGTGTTGTGAGGCCATCACAGCCACTGAGTGTCACCTCGGCCTGGGTACACCTTGCCCATTGGGATGTCACCTAGCATGTGCCTCCCACATGGTGCAGCACTCACGGCCACCAATTTCCAGCCCCGTCACTCCCTGACCAGAAGAATGTCACCTCGACATAGGACCTGCATGGCAAGGTGGTCACACCACTGGGTGTCACGTCTGCATGGTCACATCCCACCCCGCAGGTTGCCACCTGGCAAAGGTCAACTGCATGGTGAAGCTGTCATGGCTGCCAGATGTCTCCTCTGCCTGAGCACACAATGCCTGGTGGGGAGCCACCATGCACAGATCACCCACGTGATGAGGCCCTCACAGCTGCCGGGTGTCACCTTGGTTGCTTTACCCACCACCCAGTGGGGTACCACCTCGTATGGGTGACCTGCATGGAGAAGCCATCACTGCCACTGGGTGACAGCTTAGCTCAGTCACACCATGTCTTGTGGGGAGCCACCTCACTTGGGTCACCCATGTGGTGAGGCTGTCATAGCCATGGGATGTCACCTTGACCCCTTCATAGCTTTCACAGCAGGTTGCCACCACGCTGGAGCCACCTAAGAGGCAAGGGATCATGACCACCACGTGTCATCTCAGCCATGTCACACCCCTCCAGGCAAGGTGCTACCTCACCCATGTCACCAGCATGGTGAGGCTACCAAGGCCACGAGGTGTCACCTAAGCCCACTCAGACACTGCCTGATGGGGTGCTACATAGTGCATGCTACTCACATGGCTAGGCCATCATGGCCACTGGGTGTCACTTCAGCCCCATCATTCCCCGCCCTGCCAGGTGCCACCTTGATGTGCCACCTGCATAGCTAGGCAATCACACCACTAGGTGCCACCTTGTCCCTGTGACACCACACCTGGCACCATGTCATCTCTTGTGTGTCCCCCATGTAGTGAGGCCATCACGGCCACTGGGTGTCACCTCTTCCTGGTCAATACCCACCTGCCAGGGTGTCAACTAGCATGTGCTTCCCTCAGGACGAGACCATCACAGCCACCAGGTGTCACCTCAGCCCGATCACACACTGCACAGTGGGGTGTCACCTTGTGCATGCCACCTGTGCTGCAAGTCTGTCTTGGTCAAAGTGTGTCACCTCAACCCGGGCATACCCCACCATGTGAGATGCCACCTCGCATGGTTACTCACGTTGTGAGCACCTCTATGCCACCAGATGTCACCTTGGCCTGGTTACACCCTGCCAGGCAGGGTGCCAGCTCATGTGGGTCACCCATGTGGTGAGGTCCTCATGGCCACTGGGCATCACCTTGGACCAGTCACACACCACCTAACGGGGTGCCAGTTTGCAAGGGTCACCCATGTGATGTGGCTCTCACAGCTGCTGTGGATCACTTTGGCCTGCTCACACTGCAGCCTGCAGGGTGCAATCTCACACTTGCTACGATTGTGGCGAGGCTGTCATGGCCGCCAGGTGTCCCCTTGGCCTGGTCACAACCCACACAGCATGGTGCCACCTCTTGCAGGTCACCCATGTGGCAAGGCCATCTTGCTGCCGGGTGTCACCTCAGCTTGGTCACAACCTGCCCAGCAGGAAGACACCTTGTATAGGTCACCAGGGTTGCGAGGCTGTCACAGCCACAGGGTGTCCATTGGCCCCATCGCACCTTGCCTGGCAGGGTGCTACCATGTGTGTGCCACCCAAGTGGTGAGGCCATCACAGCCACCAGGTGCCACCTCAGCCCTGTAACACCCCACCTGGTGGGGTGCAACCTTGCACTTGCCACCCATGGTGCTGGGCCATCACAGCACCATGTGTCTCCTTGGCACCCTTACACCCTGCCCAGAGTGGTGGCACTTTGCAGGTTCCACCCACATTGCAAGGCCATTATGGCTGCTGGGTGTCACTTCAGCCCCACCACACCCTGCCTGGTGGGGTGTCAACTCATGTGATTCACCCACGTGGTGAGGCCATCAGGGATATCAGGCCTCACCTCAGCCCAGGCACATCCACCCTGTGGGGTGCCACCTTACATGTGTAAGCCATGTGGTGAGGCCGTCAGTGTTGCCAGGTCTCACCTCAGCCCAGGGACACCATGGCCGGCCAGGAGCCACTTCGTGCATGCCACCCACATGGCAAGGCCATGAAGGCCACGGGGTGTCACCTAGAATTATAAAACACAGCCCAACAGTGTACCACCTTGTGCATGCCATGCATGTGGTGATGCTGTCATGACAATCAGGTAACACCTTGAATTGGGCACACCCCATCAGGCAGGGTGCCATCTCGTGAGGGTAACCTGGGTTGCTAGGCCCTCTCGGCCACCAGGTGGCCCCTAGGCCCATGCAAACCCCACCCACCAGAGTGCCATCTCACAAGGGTCACACTTGTGGCATTGCCCTCACAGCAACAGGCTGTCACCTAGGCCCAGGCACATCCAGCCAAACAGGGTGCCACCGCGCATGTGTCAGCCATGTGGTGAGGCTGTAATGGCTGCCAGATGTCACCTCAGCTCAGTCACACCCTGCCCGGCAACAAGCCACCTCACATGGGTCATCTGTGTTGAGAGGCTGTCACAATCATGGGGTGTCGATTGGCCCCATCACACCCTGCTGGCAGGGTGCCACATCATGCATACCACCCAAGTGCTGAGGCCATTATGGTCACAAGGTGTAACCTTGGTCCAGTAACACCCCACCCAGATGGGTGCACCCTTGCACTTGTCACACACATAGCTGCACCGTCAAAGCCACCGGGGGTCACCTAGACCCCCTCACATCCCACCTGCGGTGTGCCACTTTGCATGTGCCACCCATGTTGCAAGGCCATTATGGCTGCCAGATGTCACCTCAGATCCATCACACCCCACCTAGCAGGGTGCCACCTCACATCAGTCACCCACGTGCTGAGGCCATCAGGGCTGCCAGGTGTCACATCCACCTGGGCATATCCACCCAGTGGGGTGCCACCTCACATAGGTAACCCATGTGGCAAGTACATCATAGCTGCTGGCTGTCACCTCAGACCAGGCACATGCCACCTGATGGGGAGCCACTTTGCACCTGTCACCCGAGTGGCAAGGCCATCACAGAAGCTGTGTTTGACCTTGGCCAGGGCACATGCCGCCTGGTGGGATGCCACCACACCAGGGTCACCTATGTGGTGAGGCTGACATTCCATTGGGTTTCACCTCAGCCCAGTCACACATCACCTGGGGGCTGCCACCTCGCATGGGTCACCCACATGTTGATGCCCTCATGAATGCTGGGATTCACTTTCGCCAGGGCACACACCAACTGGAGGAGTGCCACATACTGTGGTGCATCTGCCTGATGAGGCCTGCATGGCAGCTGGGTGTCACCTAGACCTGGGCACTCCCCACCCATCACGGTGACACTTTGCACATGCCACCAGCATGGTGATGAGGTCAGGAGGCCGAGTTTCACCTCGGCTACTTCACAACCTGCCCAGTGGGGAGCCACATCATGCAGGTGATGCACATGGCAAGACCCTCATGGCCAGGGTGTCACTTAGGCCTGGTAACACCCTGCCCCACAGAGTGCCACTTCACACATATCACCCATGAGGCAAGGCCGTAATGGTCACTGGGTGTCACCTTGGCCCAGTTACACACTGCCTGGCTGTGTGCCACCATGTGTGGGTCTCCCGTGTGGCTAGGCCTTCATGCCCACTGGGTTTCACCTCAGAACTGGCACAACCCGCCCAGCTGGGTGCAACCTCATGTGGGTCACCCACGTATTGAGGCCATAATGGAAGTGGGGTTTGACCTTGGCCTGGGCAAATCCCACCCTGAGGGATGCCACTCCACATGTGCCATCTGCATGGTGAGGCCACCATGGCCACCAGGTGTCACCTCGGCCTTGGGTCACTCTGCCCAGTGGAGAGCAACCTCATGCATGCCACCCATGTGGTGAGGCCTTGTACAGGTCACCTGCATGGTGAGGCCATCACATCCACCAGGTGTCACTTTGGCACAGTCATGTGCTGCCCAACAGGTGGCCACATCACACTGGTCATCCACGTGGTAAGGCTGTCATGGCCCCTGAGTGTCACCTTGGCCTGGGCACACGCAACCCAGTGGGGTGCCACCCATGTGGTGAGGCCATCACAGAACCTGTGTTTGACCTTGGCCCAGAAACACCTGCCCAGTGGGGTTCCAGCCTGCCAGGGTCACCCATGTGGTGAGGCCAACACACTGCCAGGTGTCACCTAGGCCTGGGCACACCCCACCTGGTGGGATGCTCCATCTCATTGGTCACCCGCATGTTGAGCACACTACTGTGGCCTGGTGGAACCTCTGCCCCATCACTCCCTACCTGGTGGGGTGCTACCTCGTACAGGCCACCCGCATGGCAAGGCCGTAACAACCACCAGGTGTCACCTCAGCCCCATTGTACTCCACCCATCAGGGTGCCACCTCACACGGGTCACCTGTGAGGCAAACCCATCATGGCCGCCAGGTGTCACATCAGTCCTGTCAAACCCCACCAGGTCAGGTACCACCTGACATATGTCACCAGCATGGCAAGGTCATCATGACCATGGTGTGTCACCTCAGCCCCATAACACACCACCTGGCAGGGTGAAACCTTGCATGAGCCACCCGGGTGGTGAAGACATCACAGCCACTGAGTGTCAAAATGGCCCAGACACACACCTCATGGTGGAATGCCACCTCATGCAGGTCACCCATGTGGTGTGGCCGTCACAGACACCATGTGTCACCTCGGCCCCAACTCTCCCTACCTGATGGGGTGCTACCTCACATGTGCCACCCACATGACAATGCAGTCACAGCCACTAGCTGTCACCTCATCCCCATGACACCACACCTGGTGGGGTGTCATCTCTTGCATGCCACCCATGTGATGAGGACACCACAGCCACCAGGTGTCACCTTAGCTCAATCACACTCTGTCCTCCAGTGTGTCACCTCATGCAAGCCACCCGTGTTGTGAGTCCATCACTGTCATCAGGTGTCACCTCAACCCAGGTGCACCTCGCTGTGTGCAATGCCACTTTGCATGAGTCACCTGAAATGTGAGGCCATCATGGCTGCCAGGTGTCACCTAGGCCTGGGCACACCCCACCTGGTGGGATGCTACATCTCATTGGTCACCCGCATGTTGAGGACATTACAGTGGCCTGCTGGAACCCCGGCCCCATCACTCCCTACCTGGTGGGGTGCTACCTCGTACATGCCACCCACATGGCAAGGCCGTCACAGCCACAAGGTGTCACCTCAGCCTGGTCACACCCACCCCAGTGGAGTGTCACCTTACACATGCCACCCATATTGCTCATCTGTCACACCAACCATGTGTCACCTCAACCTGGGTGCACCCCACCCAGCACTGGTAACCCACCTTGCAGGGCAATCACAGCAGCCAGGTGACACCTGGGCATGGGCACACCCCACCCAGCAGGATACCACCTCATGCGGGTCACCAGTGTGTTGAGGCCCTCACGGCAGCCATGTTTCACCTAGGCCTGGGCACACCCCACCCAGTGGGGTTTCAACTCACGAATGGCACCCATGTAGTGAGGCCTTCATGGCTGCTGGTTGTCACCTTGGCCAAGTCATACACCACCCAGTGGGATGCCACCACACAGGGGTAACCAGCGTGGCGAGGCTGTCACAGCTGTCGGGTGTCATCTTGGCCCGTCCACGCCATGCACAGCTGGGTGCCACCTCATTCTAGCCACCCACGTGGCAAGTCATCTCAGTCACCATGTTTCACTTTGGCCCCATCACTCTAGGCCGGGTGGGGTGCGACAACACATGTGCTACCCCCATGGTGAGGCAGTAACAGCCATAGTGTTTTACCTCATCCCCATGACACCATGCCCAGTGGGGTGTCATCTCTTGTGTGCCATCCATGTGGCAAGCCCATCATGGCTGCCGGGTGTCACCTCAGCCCGATCACACCCTACCTGGCAGGGCTAACCTCATGCATGCCACCCACATTGCAAGTCCAATGTGGTCGCTGTGTCATGTCAACCCAGTCACACCACACCATGCAGGATACCAAATCGCATGGGTCACCTGTGTTGTGAGGCCATCACAGCCACTGAGTGTCACCTCGGCCTGGGTACACCTTGCCCATTGGGATGTCACCTAGCATGTGCCTCCCACATGGTGCAGCACTCACGGCCACCAATTTCCAGCCCCGTCACTCCCTGACCAGAAGAATGTCACCTCGACATAGGACCTGCATGGCAAGGTGGTCACACCACTGGATGTCACATCTGCATGGTCACATCCCACCCCGCAGGTTGCCACCTGGCAAAGGTCAACTGCATGGTGAAGCTGTCATGGCTGCCAGATGTCTCCTCTGCCTGAGCACACAATGCCTGGTGGGGAGCCACCATGCACAGATCACCCACGTGATGAGGCCCTCACAGCTGCCGGGTGTCACCTTGGTTGCTTTACCCACCACCCAGTGGGGTACCACCTCGTATGGGTGACCTACATGGAGAAGCCATCACTGCCACAGGGTGACAGCTTAGCTCAGTCACACCATGTCTTGTGGGGAGCCACCTCACTTGGGTCACCCATGTGGTGAGGCTGTCATAGCCATGGGATGTCAACTTGACCCCTTCATAGCTTTCACAGCAGGTTGCCACCACGCTGGAGCCACCTAAGAGGCAAGGGATCATGACCACCATGTGTCATCTCAGCCATGTCACACCCCTCCAGGCAAGGTGCTACCTCACCCATGTCACCAGCATGGTGAGGCTACCAAGGCCACGAGGTGTCACCTAAGCCCACTCAGACACTGCCTGATGGGGTGCTACATAGTGCATGCTACTCACATGGCTAGGCCATCATGGCCACTGGGTGTCACTTCAGCCCCATCATTCCCCGCCCTGCCAGGTGCCACCTTGATGTGCCACCTGCATAGCTAGGCAATCACACCACTAGGTGCCACCTTGTCCCTGTGACACCACACCTGGCACCATGTCATCTCTTGTGTGTCCCCCATGTAGTGAGGCCATCACGGCCACTGGGTGTCACCTCTTCCTGGTCAATACCCACCTGCCAGGGTGTCAACTAGCATGTGCTTCCCTCAGGACGAGACCATCACAGCCACCAGGTGTCACCTCAGCCCGATCACACACTGCACAGTGGGGTGTCACCTGGTGCATGCCACCTGTGCTGCAAGTCTGTCTCGGTCAAAGTGTGTCACCTCAACCCGGGCATACCCCACCATGTGAGATGCCACCTCGCATGGTTACTCACGTTGTGAGCACCTCTATGCCACCAGATGTCACCTTGGCCTGGTTACACCCTGCCAGGCAGGGTGCCAGCTCATGTGGGTCACCCATGTGGTGAGGTCCTCATGGCCACTGGGCATCACCTTGGACCAGTCACACACCACCTAACGGGGTGCCAGTTTGCAAGGGTCACCCATGTGATGTGGCTCTCACAGCTGCTGTGGATCACTTTGGCCTGCTCACACTGCAGCCTGCAGGGTGCAATCTCACACTTGCTACGATTGTGGCGAGGCTGTCATGGCCGCCAGGTGTCCCCTTGGCCTGGTCACAACCCACACAGCATGGTGCCACCTCTTGCAGGACACCCATGTGGCAAGGCCATCTTGCTGCCGGGTGTCACCTCAGCTTGGTCACAACCTGCCCAGCAGGAAGACACCTAGTATAGGTCACCAGGGTTGCGAGGCTGTCACAGCCACAGGGTGTCCATTGGCCCCATCGCACCTTGCCTGGCAGGGTGCTACCATGTGTGTGCCACCCAAGTGGTGAGGCCATCACAGCCACCAGGTGCCACCTCAGCCCTGTAACACCCCACCTGGTGGGGTGCAACCTTGCACTTGCCACCCATGGTGCTGGGCCATCACAGCACCATGTGTCTCCTTGGCACCCTTACACCCTGCCCAGAGTGGTGGCACTTTGCAGGTTCCACCCACATTGCAAGGCCATTATGGCTGCTGGGTGTCACTTCAGCCCCACCACACCCTGCCTGGTGGGGTGTCAACTCATGTGATTCACCCACGTGGTGAGGCCATCAGGGATATCAGGCCTCACCTCAGCCCAGGCACATCCACCCTGTGGGGTGCCACCTTACATGTGTAAGCCATGTGGTGAGGCCGTCAGTGTTGCCAGGTCTCACCTCAGCCCAGGGACACCATGGCCGGCCAGGAGCCACTTCGTGCATGCCACCCACATGGCAAGGCCATGAAGGCCACGGGGTGTCACCTAGAATTATAAAACACAGCCCAACAGTGTACCACCTTGTGCATGCCATGCATGTGGTGATGCTGTCATGACAATCAGGTAACACCTTGAATTGGGCACACCCCATCAGGCAGGGTGCCATCTCGTGAGGGTAACCTGGGTTGCTAGGCCCTCTCGGCCACCAGGTGGCCCCTAGGCCCATGCAAACCCCACCCACCAGAGTGCCATCTCACAAGGGTCACACTTGTGGCATTGCCCTCACAGCAACAGGCTGTCACCTAGGCCCAGGCACATCCAGCCAAACAGGGTGCCACCGCGCATGTGTCAGCCATGTGGTGAGGCTGTAATGGCTGCCAGATGTCACCTCAGCTCAGTCACACCCTGCCCGGCAACAAGCCACCTCACATGGGTCATCCGTGTTGAGAGGCTGTCACAATCATGGGGTGTCGATTGGCCCCATCACACCCTGCTGGCAGGGTGCCACATCATGCATACCACCCAAGTGCTGAGGCCATTATGGTCACAAGGTGTAACCTTGGTCCAGTAACACCCCACCCAGATGGGTGCACCCTTGCCCTTGTCACACACATAGCTGCACCGTCAAAGCCACCGGGTGTCACCTAGACCCCCTCACATCCCACCTGCGGTGTGCCACTTTGCATGTGCCACCCATGTTGCAAGGCCATTATGGCTGCCAGATGTCACCTCAGATCCATCACACCCCACCTAGCAGGGTGCCACCTCACATCAGTCACCCACGTGCTGAGGCCATCAGGGCTGCCAGGTGTCACATCCACCTGGGCATATCCACCCAGTGGGGTGCCACCTCACATAGGTAACCCATGTGGCAAGTACATCATAGCTGCTGGCTGTCACCTCAGACCAGGCACATGCCACCTGATGGGGAGCCACTTTGCACCTGTCACCCGAGTGGCAAGGCCATCACAGAAGCTGTGTTTGACCTTGGCCAGGGCACATGCCGCCTGGTGGGATGCCACCACACCAGGGTCACCTATGTGGTGAGGCTGACATTCCATTGGGTTTCACCTCAGCCCAGTCACACATCACCTGGGGGCTGCCACCTCGCATGGGTCACCCACATGTTGATGCCCTCATGAATGCTGGGATTCACTTTCGCCAGGGCACACACCAACTGGAGGAGTGCCACATACTGTGGTGCATCTGCCTGATGAGGCCTGCATGGCAGCTGGGTGTCACCTAGACCTGGGCACTCCCCACCCATCACGGTGACACTTTGCACATGCCACCAGCATGGCGATGAGGTCAGGAGGCCGAGTTTCACCTCGGCTACTTCACAACCTGCCCAGTGGGGAGCCACATCATGCAGGTGATGCACATGGCAAGACCCTCATGGCCAGGGTGTCACTTAGGCCTGGTAACACCCTGCCCCACAGAGTGCCACTTCACACATATCACCCATGAGGCAAGGCCGTAATGGTCACTGGGTGTCACCTTGGCCCAGTTACACACTGCCTGGCTGTGTGCCACCATGTGTGGGTCTCCCGTGTGGCTAGGCCTTCATGCCCACTGGGTTTCACCTCAGAACTGGCACAACCCGCCCAGCTGGGTGCAACCTCATGTGGGTCACCCACATATTGAGGCCATAATGGAAGTGGGGTTTGACCTTGGCCTGGGCAAATCCCACCCTGAGGGATGCCACTCCACATGTGCCATCTGCATGGTGAGGCCACCATGGCCACCAGGTGTCACCTCGGCCTTGGGTCACTCTGCCCAGTGGAGAGCAACCTCATGCATGCCACCCATGTGGTGAGGCCTTGTACAGGTCACCTGCATGGTGAGGCCATCACATCCACCAGGTGTCACTTTGGCACAGTCATGTGCTGCCCAACAGGTGGCCACATCACACTGGTCAACCACGTGGTAAGGCTGTCATGGCCCCTGAGTGTCACCTTGGCCTGGGCACACGCAACCCAGTGGGGTGCCACCCATGTGGTGAGGCCATCACAGAACCTGTGTTTGACCTTGGCCCAGAAACACCTGCCCAGTGGGGTTCCAGCCTGCCAGGGTCACCCATGTGGTGAGGCCAACACACTGCCAGGTGTCACCTAGGCCTGGGCACACCCCACCTGGTGGGATGCTCCATCTCATTGGTCACCCGCATGTTGAGCACACTACTGTGGCCTGGTGGAACCTCTGCCCCATCACTCCCTACCTGGTGGGGTGCTACCTCGTACAGGCCACCCGCATGGCAAGGCCGTAACAACCACCAGGTGTCACCTCAGCCCCATTGTACTCCACCCATCAGGGTGCCACCTCACACGGGTCACCTGTGAGGCAAACCCATCATGGCCGCCAGGTGTCACATCAGTCCTGTCAAACCCCACCAGGTCAGGTACCACCTGACATATGTCACCAGCATGGCAAGGTCATCATGACCATGGTGTGTCACCTCAGCCCCATAACACACCACCTGGCAGGGTGAAACCTTGCATGAGCCACCCGGGTGGTGAAGACATCACAGCCACTGAGTGTCAAAATGGCCCAGACACACACCTCATGGTGGAATGCCACCTCATGCAGGTCACCCATGTGGTGTGGCCGTCACAGACACCATGTGTCACCTCGGCCCCAACTCTCCCTACCTGATGGGGTGCTACCTCACATGTGCCAACCACATGACAATGCAGTCACAGCCACTAGCTGTCACCTCATCCCCATGACACCACACCTGGTGGGGTGTCATCTCTTGCATGCCACCCATGTGATGAGGACACCACAGCCACCAGGTGTCACCTTAGCTCAATCACACTCTGTCCTCCAGTGTGTCACCTCATGCAAGCCACCCGTGTTGTGAGTCCATCACTGTCATCAGGTGTCACCTCAACCCAGGTGCACCTCGCCGTGTGCAATGCCACTTTGCACGAGTCACCTGAAATGTGAGGCCATCATGGCTGCCAGGTGTCACCTAGGCCTGGGCACACCCCACCTGGTGGGATGCTACATCTCATTGGTCACCTGCATGTTGAGGACATTACAGTGGCCTGCTGGAACCTCGGCCCCATCACTCCCTACCTGGTGGGGTGCTACCTCGTACATGCCACCCACATGGCAAGGCCGTCACAGCCACAAGGTGTCACCTCAGCCTGGTCACACCCACCCCAGTGGAGTGTCACCTTACACATGCCACCCATATTGCTCATCTGTCACACCAACCATGTGTCACCTCAACCTGGGTGCACCCCACCCAGCACTGGTAACCCACCTTGCAGGGCAATCACAGCAGCCAGGTGACACCTGGGCATGGGCACACCCCACCCAGCAGGATACCACCTCATGTGGGTCACCAGTGTGTTGAGGCCCTCACGGCAGCCATGTTTCACCTAGGCCTGGGCACACCCCACCCAGTGGGGTTTCAACTCACGAATGTCACCCATGTAGTGAGGCCTTCATGGCTGCTGGTTGTCACCTTGGCCAAGTCATACACCACGGAGTGGGATGCCACCACACAGGGGTAACCAGCGTGGCGAGGCTGTCACAGCTGTCGGGTGTCATCTTGGCCCGTCCACGCCATGCACAGCTGGGTGCCACCTCATTCTAGCCACCCACGTGGCAAGTCATCTCAGTCACCATGTTTCCCTTTGGCCCCATCACTCTAGGCCGGGTGGGGTGCGACAACACATGTGCTACCCCCATGGTGAGGCAGTAACAGCCATAGTGTTTTACCTCATCCCCATGACACCATGCCCAGTGGGGTGTCATCTCTTGTGTGCCATCCATGTGGCAAGCCCATCATGGCTGCCGGGTGTCACCTCAGCCCGATCACACCCTACCTGGCAGGGCTAACCTCATGCATGCCACCCACATTGCAAGTCCAATGTGGTCGCTGTGTCATGTCAACCCAGTCACACCACACCATGCAGGATACCAAATCACATGGGTCACCTGTGTTGTGAGGCCATCACAGCCACTGAGTGTCACCTCGGCCTGGGTACACCTTGCCCATTGGGATGTCACCTAGCATGTGCCTCCCACATGGTGCAGCACTCACGGCCACCAATTTCCAGCCCCGTCACTCCCTGACCAGAAGAATGTCACCTCGACATAGGACCTGCATGGCAAGGTGGTCACACCACTGGATGTCACGTCTGCATGGTCACATCCCACCCCGCAGGTTGCCACCTGGCAAAGGTCAACTGCATGGTGAAGCTGTCATGGCTGCCAGATGTCTCCTCTGCCTGAGCACACAATGCCTGGTGGGGAGCCACCATGCACAGATCACCCACGTGATGAGGCCCTCACAGCTGCCGGGTGTCACCTTGGTTGCTTTACCCACCACCCAGTGGGGTACCACCTCGTATGGGTGACCTACATGGAGAAGCCATCACTGCCACTGGGTGACAGCTTAGCTCAGTCACACCATGTCTTGTGGGGAGCCACCTCACTTGGGTCACCCATGTGGTGAGGCTGTCATAGCCATGGGATGTCACCTTGACCCCTTCATAGCTTTCACAGCAGGTTGCCACCACGCTGGAGCCACCTAAGAGGCAAGGGATCATGACCACCACGTGTCATCTCAGCCATGTCACACCCCTCCAGGCAAGGTGCTACCTCACCCATGTCACCAGCATGGTGAGGCTACCAAGGCCACGAGGTGTCACCTAAGCCCACTCAGACACTGCCTGATGGGGTGCTACATAGTGCATGCTACTCACATGGCTAGGCCATCATGGCCACTGGGTGTCACTTCAGCCCCATCATTCCCCGCCCTGCCAGGTGCCACCTTGATGTGCCACCTGCATAGCTAGGCAATCACACCACTAGGTGCCACCTTGTCCCTGTGACACCACACCTGGCACCATGTCATCTCTTGTGTGTCCCCCATGTAGTGAGGCCATCACGGCCACTGGGTGTCACCTCTTCCTGGTCAATACCCACCTGCCAGGGTGTCAACTAGCATGTGCTTCCCTCAGGACGAGACCATCACAGCCACCAGGTGTCACCTCAGCCCGATCACACACTGCACAGTGGGGTGTCACCTTGTGCATGCCACCTGTGCTGCAAGTCTGTCTCGGTCAAAGTGTGTCACCTCAACCCGGGCATACCCCACCATGTGAGATGCCACCTCGCATGGTTACTCACGTTGTGAGCACCTCTATGCCACCAGATGTCACCTTGGCCTGGTTACACCCTGCCAGGCAGGGTGCCAGCTCATGTGGGTCACCCATGTGGTGAGGTCCTCATGGCCACTGGGCATCACCTTGGACCAGTCACACACCACCTAACGGGGTGCCAGTTTGCAAGGGTCACCCATGTGATGTGGCTCTCACAGCTGCTGTGGATCACTTTGGCCTGCTCACACTGCAGCCTGCAGGGTGCAATCTCACACTTGCTACGATTGTGGCGAGGCTGTCATGGCCGCCAGGTGTCCCCTTGGCCTGGTCACAACCCACACAGCATGGTGCCACCTCTTGCAGGTCACCCATGTGGCAAGGCCATCTTGCTGCCGGGTGTCACCTCAGCTTGGTCACAACCTGCCCAGCAGGAAGACACCTAGTATAGGTCACCAGGGTTGCGAGGCTGTCACAGCCACAGGGTGTCCATTGGCCCCATCGCACCTTGCCTTTCAGGGTGCTACCATGTGTGTGCCACCCAAGTGGTGAGGCCATCACAGCCACCAGGTGCCACCTCAGCCCTGTAACACCCCACCTGGTGGGGTGCAACCTTGCACTTGCCACCCATGGTGCTGGGCCATCACAGCACCATGTGTCTCCTTGGCACCCTTACACCCTGCCCAGAGTGGTGGCACTTTGCTGGTTCCACCCACATTGCAAGGCCATTATGGCTGCTGGGTGTCACTTCAGCCCCATCACACCCTGCCTGGTGGGGTGTCAACTCATGTGATTCACCCACGTGGTGAGGCCATCAGGGATATCAGGCCTCACCTCAGCCCAGGCACATCCACCCTGTGGGGTGCCACCTTACATGTGTAAGCCATGTGGTGAGGCCGTCAGTGTTGCCAGGTCTCACCTCAGCCCAGGGACACCATGGCCGGCCAGGAGCCACTTCGTGCATGCCACCCACATGGCAAGGCCATGAAGGCCACGGGGTGTCACCTAGAATTATAAAACACAGCCCAACAGTGTACCACCTTGTGCATGCCATGCATGTGGTGATGCTGTCATGACAATCAGGTAACACCTTGAATTGGGCACACCCCATCAGGCAGGGTGCCATCTCGTGAGGGTAACCTGGGTTGCTAGGCCCTCTCGGCCACCAGGTGGCCCCTAGGCCCATGCAAACCCCACCCACCAGAGTGCCATCTCACAAGGGTCACACTTGTGGCATTGCCCTCACAGCAACAGGCTGTCACCTAGGCCCAGGCACATCCAGCCAAACAGGGTGCCACCGCGCATGTGTCAGCCATGTGGTGAGGCTGTAATGGCTGCCAGATGTCACCTCAGCTCAGTCACACCCTGCCCGGCAACAAGCCACCTCACATGGGTCATCCGTGTTGAGAGGCTGTCACAATCATGGGGTGTCGATTGGCCCCATCACACCCTGCTGGCAGGGTGCCACATCATGCATACCACCCAAGTGCTGAGGCCATTATGGTCACAAGGTGTAACCTTGGTCCAGTAACACCCCACCCAGATGGGTGCACCCTTGCACTTGTCACACACATAGCTGCACCGTCAAAGCCACCGGGGGTCACCTAGACCCCCTCACATCCCACCTGTGGTGTGCCACTTTGCATGTGCCACCCATGTTGCAAGGCCATTATGGCTGCCAGATGTCACCTCAGATCCATCACACCCCATCTAGCAGGGTGCCACCTCACATCAGTCACCCACGTGCTGAGGCCATCAGGGCTGCCAGGTGTCACATCCACCTGGGCATATCCACCCAGTGGGGTGCCACCTCACATAGGTAACCCATGTGGCAAGTACATCATAGCTGCTGGCTGTCACCTCAGACCAGGCACATGCCACCTGATGGGGAGCCACTTTGCACCTGTCACCCGAGTGGCAAGGCCATCACAGAAGCTGTGTTTGACCTTGGCCAGGGCACATGCCGCCTGGTGGGATGCCACCACACCAGGGTCACCTATGTGGTGAGGCTGACATTCCATTGGGTTTCACCTCAGCCCAGTCACACATCACCTGGGGGCTGCCACCTCGCATGGGTCACCCACATGTTGATGCCCTCATGAATGCTGGGATTCACTTTCGCCAGGGCACACACCAACTGGAGGAGTGCCACATACTGTGGTGCATCTGCCTGATGAGGCCTGCATGGCAGCTGGGTGTCACCTAGACCTGGGCACTCCCCACCCATCACGGTGACACTTCGCACATGCCACCAGCATGGCGATGAGGTCAGGAGGCCGAGTTTCACCTCAGCTACTTCACAACCTGCCCAGTGGGGAGCCACATCATGCAGGTGATGCACATGGCAAGACTCTCATGGCCAGGGTGTCACTTAGGCCTGGTAACACCCTGCCCCACAGAGTGCCACTTCACACATATCACCCATGAGGCAAGGCCGTAATGGTCACTGGGTGTCACCTTGGCCCAGTTACACACTGCCTGGCTGTGTGCCACCATGTGTGGGTCTCCCGTGTGGCTAGGCCTTCATGCCCACTGGGTTTCACCTCAGAACTGGCACAACCCGCCCAGCTGGGTGCAACCTCATGTGGGTCACCCACGTATTGAGGCCATAATGGAAGTGGGGTTTGACCTTGGCCTGGGCAAATCCCACCCTGAGGGATGCCACTCCACATGTGCCATCTGCATGGTGAGGCCACCATGGCCACCAGGTGTCACCTCGGCCTTGGGTCACTCTGCCCAGTGGAGAGCAACCTCATGCATGCCACCCATGTGGTGAGGCCTTGTACAGGTCACCTGCATGGTGAGGCCATCACATCCACCAGGTGTCACTTTGGCACAGTCATGTGCTGCCCAACAGGTGGCCACATCACACTGGTCATCCACGTGGTAAGGCTGTCATGGCCCCTGAGTGTCACCTTGGCCTGGGCACACGCAACCCAGTGGGGTGCCACCCATGTGGTGAGGCCATCACAGAACCTGTGTTTGACCTTGGCCCAGAAACACCTGCCCAGTGGGGTTCCAGCCTGCCAGGGTCACCCATGTGGTGAGGCCAACACACTGCCAGGTGTCACCTAGGCCTGGGCACACCCCACCTGGTGGGATGCTCCATCTCATTGGTCACCCGCATGTTGAGCACACTACTGTGGCCTGGTGGAACCTCTGCCCCATCACTCCCTACCTGGTGGGGTGCTACCTCGTACAGGCCACCCGCATGGCAAGGCCGTAACAACCACCAGGTGTCACCTCAGCCCCATTGTACTCCACCCATCAGGGTGCCACCTCACACGGGTCACCTGTGAGGCAAACCCATCATGGCCGCCAGGTGTCACATCAGTCCTGTCACACCCCACCAGGTCAGGTACCACCTGACATATGTCACCAGCATGGCAAGGTCATCATGACCATGGTGTGTCACCTCAGCCCCATAACACACCACCTGGCAGGGTGAAACCTTGCATGAGCCACCCGGGTGGTGAAGACATCACAGCCACTGAGTGTCAAAATGGCCCAGACACACACCTCATGGTGGAATGCCACCTCATGCAGGTCACCCATGTGGTGTGGCCGTCACAGACACCATGTGTCACCTCGGCCCCAACTCTCCCTACCTGATGGGGTGCTACCTCACATGTGCCACCCACATGACAATGCAGTCACAGCCACTAGCTGTCACCTCATCCCCATGACACCACACCTGGTGGGGTGTCATCTCTTGCATGCCACCCATGTGATGAGGACACCACAGCCACCAGGTGTCACCTTAGCTCAATCACACTCTGTCCTCCAGTGTGTCACCTCATGCAAGCCACCCGTGTTGTGAGTCCATCACTGTCATCAGGTGTCACCTCAACCCAGGTGCACCTCGCCGTGTGCAATGCCACTTTGCACGAGTCACCTGAAATGTGAGGCCATCATGGCTGCCAGGTGTCACCTAGGCCTGGGCACACCCCACCTGGTGGGATGCTACATCTCATTGGTCACCCGCATGTTGAGGACATTACAGTGGCCTGCTGGAACCTCGGCCCCATCACTCCCTACCTGGTGGGGTGCTACCTCGTACATGCCACCCACATGGCAAGGCCGTCACAGCCACAAGGTGTCACCTCAGCCTGGTCACACCCACCCCAGTGGAGTGTCACCTTACACATGCCACCCATATTGCTCATCTGTCACACCAACCATGTGTCACCTCAACCTGGGTGCACCCCACCCAGCACTGGTAACCCACCTTGCAGGGCAATCACAGCAGCCAGGTGACACCTGGGCATGGGCACACCCCACCCAGCAGGATACCACCTCATGCGGGTCACCAGTGTGTTGAGGCCCTCACGGCAGCCATGTTTCACCTAGGCCTGGGCACACCCCACCCAGTGGGGTTTCAACTCACGAATGGCACCCATGTAGTGAGGCCTTCATGGCTGCTGGTTGTCACCTTGGCCAAGTCATACACCACCCAGTGGGATGCCACCACACAGGGGTAACCAGCGTGGCGAGGCTGTCACAGCTGTCGGGTGTCATCTTGGCCCGTCCACGCCATGCACAGCTGGGTGCCACCTCATTCTAGCCACCCACGTGGCAAGTCATCTCAGTCACCATGTTTCCCTTTGGCCCCATCACTCTAGGCCGGGTGGGGTGCGACAACACATGTGCTACCCCCATGGTGAGGCAGTAACAGCCATAGTGTTTTACCTCATCCCCATGACACCATGCCCAGTGGGGTGTCATCTCTTGTGTGCCATCCATGTGGCAAGCCCATCATGGCTGCCGGGTGTCACCTCAGCCCGATCACACCCTACCTGGCAGGGCTAACCTCATGCATGCCACCCACATTGCAAGTCCAATGTGGTCGCTGTGTCATGTCAACCCAGTCACACCACACCATGCAGGATACCAAATCGCATGGGTCACCTGTGTTGTGAGGCCATCACAGCCACTGAGTGTCACCTCGGCCTGGGTACACCTTGCCCATTGGGATGTCACCTAGCATGTGCCTCCCACATGGTGCAGCACTCACGGCCACCAATTTCCAGCCCCGTCACTCCCTGACCAGAAGAATGTCACCTCGACATAGGACCTGCATGGCAAGGTGGTCACACCACTGGGTGTCACGTCTGCATGGTCACATCCCACCCCGCAGGTTGCCACCTGGCAAAGGTCAACTGCATGGTGAAGCTGTCATGGCTGCCAGATGTCTCCTCTGCCTGAGCACACAATGCCTGGTGGGGAGCCACCATGCACAGATCACCCACATGATGAGGCCCTCACAGCTGCCGGGTGTCACCTTGGTTGCTTTACCCACCACCCAGTGGGGTACCACCTCGTATGGGTGACCTGCATGGAGAAGCCATCACTGCCACTGGGTGACAGCTTAGCTCAGTCACACCATGTCTTGTGGGGAGCCACCTCACTTGGGTCACCCATGTGGTGAGGCTGTCATAGCCATGGGATGTCAACTTGACCCCTTCATAGCTTTCACAGCAGGTTGCCACCACGCTGGAGCCACCTAAGAGGCAAGGGATCATGACCACCATGTGTCATCTCAGCCATGTCACACCCCTCCAGGCAAGGTGCTACCTCACCCATGTCACCAGCATGGTGAGGCTACCAAGGCCACGAGGTGTCACCTAAGCCCACTCAGACACTGCCTGATGGGGTGCTACATAGTGCATGCTACTCACATGGCTAGGCCATCATGGCCACTGGGTGTCACTTCAGCCCCATCATTCCCCGCCCTGCCAGGTGCCACCTTGATGTGCCACCTGCATAGCTAGGCAATCACACCACTAGGTGCCACCTTGTCCCTGTGACACCACACCTGGCACCATGTCATCTCTTGTGTGTCCCCCATGTAGTGAGGCCATCACGGCCACTGGGTGTCACCTCTTCCTGGTCAATACCCACCTGCCAGGGTGTCAACTAGCATGTGCTTCCCTCAGGACGAGACCATCACAGCCACCAGGTGTCACCTCAGCCCGATCACACACTGCACAGTGGGGTGTCACCTGGTGCATGCCACCTGTGCTGCAAGTCTGTCTCGGTCAAAGTGTGTCACCTCAACCCGGGCATACCCCACCATGTGAGATGCCACCTCGCATGGTTACTCACGTTGTGAGCACCTCTATGCCACCAGATGTCACCTTGGCCTGGTTACACCCTGCCAGGCAGGGTGCCAGCTCATGTGGGTCACCCATGTGGTGAGGTCCTCATGGCCACTGGGCATCACCTTGGACCAGTCACACACCACCTAACGGGGTGCCAGTTTGCAAGGGTCACCCATGTGATGTGGCTCTCATAGCTGCTGTGGATCACTTTGGCCTGCTCACACTGCAGCCTGCAGGGTGCAATCTCACACTTGCTACGATTGTGGCGAGGCTGTCATGGCCGCCAGGTGTCCCCTTGGCCTGGTCACAACCCACACAGCATGGTGCCACCTCTTGCAGGTCACCCATGTGGCAAGGCCATCTTGCTGCCGGGTGTCACCTCAGCTTGGTCACAACCTGCCCAGCAGGAAGACACCTAGTATAGGTCACCAGGGTTGCGAGGCTGTCACAGCCACAGGGTGTCCATTGGCCCCATCGCACCTTGCCTTTCAGGGTGCTACCATGTGTGTGCCACCCAAGTGGTGAGGCCATCACAGCCACCAGGTGCCACCTCAGCCCTGTAACACCCCACCTGGTGGGGTGCAACCTTGCACTTGCCACCCATGGTGCTGGGCCATCACAGCACCATGTGTCTCCTTGGCACCCTTACACCCTGCCCAGAGTGGTGGCACTTTGCTGGTTCCACCCACATTGCAAGGCCATTATGGCTGCTGGGTGTCACTTCAGCCCCATCACACCCTGCCTGGTGGGGTGTCAACTCATGTGATTCACCCACGTGGTGAGGCCATCAGGGATATCAGGCCTCACCTCAGCCCAGGCACATCCACCCTGTGGGGTGCCACCTTACATGTGTAAGCCATGTGGTGAGGCTGTCAGTGTTGCCAGGTCTCACCTCAGCCCAGGGACACCATGGCCGGCCAGGAGCCACTTCGTGCATGCCACCCACATGGCAAGGCCATGAAGGCCACGGGGTGTCACCTAGAATTATAAAACACAGCCCAACAGTGTACCACCTTGTGCATGCCATGCATGTGGTGATGCTGTCATGACAATCAGGTAACACCTTGAATTGGGCACACCCCATCAGGCAGGGTGCCATCTCGTGAGGGTAACCTGGGTTGCTAGGCCCTCTCGGCCACCAGGTGGCACCTAGGCCCATGCAAACCCCACCCACCAGAGTGCCATCTCACAAGGGTCACACTTGTGGCATTGCCCTCACAGCAACAGGCTGTCACCTAGGCCCAGGCACATCCAGCCAAACAGGGTGCCACCGCGCATGTGTCAGCCATGTGGTGAGGCTGTAATGGCTGCCAGATGTCACCTCAGCTCAGTCACACCCTGCCCGGAAACAAGCCACCTCACATGGGTCATCCGTGTTGAGAGGCTGTCACAATCATGGGGTGTCGATTGGCCCCATCACACCCTGCTGGCAGGGTGCCACATCATGCATACCACCCAAGTGCTGAGGCCATTATGGTCACAAGGTGTAACCTTGGTCCAGTAACACCCCACCCAGATGGGTGCACCCTTGCCCTTGTCACACACATAGCTGCACCGTCAAAGCCACCGGGGGTCACCTAGACCCCCTCACATCCCACCTGCGGTGTGCCACTTTGCATGTGCCACCCATGTTGCAAGGCCATTATGGCTGCCAGATGTCACCTCAGATCCATCACACCCCACCTAGCAGGGTGCCACCTCACATCAGTCACCCACGTGCTGAGGCCATCAGGGCTGCCAGGTGTCACATCCACCTGGGCATATCCACCCAGTGGGGTGCCACCTCACATAGGTAACCCATGTGGCAAGTACATCATAGCTGCTGGCTGTCACCTCAGACCAGGCACATGCCACCTGATGGGGAGCCACTTTGCACCTGTCACCCGAGTGGCAAGGCCATCACAGAAGCTGTGTTTGACCTTGGCCAGGGCACATGCCGCCTGGTGGGATGCCACCACACCAGGGTCACCTATGTGGTGAGGCTGACATTCCATTGGGTTTCACCTCAGCCCAGTCACACATCACCTGGGGGCTGCCACCTCGCATGGGTCACCCACATGTTGATGCCCTCATGAATGCTGGGATTCACTTTCGCCAGGGCACACACCAACTGGAGGAGTGCCACATACTGTGGTGCATCTGCCTGATGAGGCCTGCATGGCAGCTGGGTGTCACCTAGACCTGGGCACTCCCCACCCATCACAGTGACACTTCGCACATGCCACCAGCATGGCGATGAGGTCAGGAGGCCGAGTTTCACCTCGGCTACTTCACAACCTGCCCAGTGGGGAGCCACATCATGCAGGTGATGCACATGGCAAGACCCTCATGGCCAGGGTGTCACTTAGGCCTGGTAACACCCTGCCCCACAGAGTGCCACTTCACACATATCACCCATGAGGCAAGGCCGTAATGGTCACTGGGTGTCACCTTGGCCCAGTTACACACTGCCTGGCTGTGTGCCACCATGTGTGGGTCTCCCGTGTGGCTAGGCCTTCATGCCCACTGGGTTTCACCTCAGAACTGGCACAACCCGCCCAGCTGGGTGCAACCTCATGTGGGTCACCCACGTATTGAGGCCATAATGGAAGTGGGGTTTGACCTTGGCCTGGGCAAATCCCACCCTGAGGGATGCCACTCCACATGTGCCATCTGCATGGTGAGGCCACCATGGCCACCAGGTGTCACCTCGGCCTTGGGTCACTCTGCCCAGTGGAGAGCAACCTCATGCATGCCACCCATGTGGTGAGGCCTTGTACAGGTCACCTGCATGGTGAGGCCATCACATCCACCAGGTGTCACTTTGGCACAGTCATGTGCTGCCCAACAGGTGGCCACATCACACTGGTCATCCACGTGGTAAGGCTGTCATGGCCCCTGAGTGTCACCTTGGCCTGGGCACACGCAACCCAGTGGGGTGCCACCCATGTGGTGAGGCCATCACAGAACCTGTGTTTGACCTTGGCCCAGAAACACCTGCCCAGTGGGGTTCCAGCCTGCCAGGGTCACCCATGTGGTGAGGCCAACACACTGCCAGGTGTCACCTAGGCCTGGGCACACCCCACCTGGTGGGATGCTCCATCTCATTGGTCACCCGCATGTTGAGCACACTACTGTGGCCTGGTGGAACCTCTGCCCCATCACTCCCTACCTGGTGGGGTGCTACCTCGTACAGGCCACCCGCATGGCAAGGCCGTAACAACCACCAGGTGTCACCTCAGCCCCATTGTACTCCACCCATCAGGGTGCCACCTCACACGGGTCACCTGTGAGGCAAACCCATCATGGCCGCCAGGTGTCACATCAGTCCTGTCACACCCCACCAGGTCAGGTACCACCTGACATATGTCACCAGCATGGCAAGGTCATCATGACCATGGTGTGTCACCTCAGCCCCATAACACACCACCTGGCAGGGTGAAACCTTGCATGAGCCACCCGGGTGGTGAAGACATCACAGCCACTGAGTGTCAAAATGGCCCAGACACACACCTCATGGTGGAATGCCACCTCATGCAGGTCACCCATGTGGTGTGGCCGTCACAGACACCATGTGTCACCTCGGCCCCAACTCTCCCTACCTGATGGGGTGCTACCTCACATGTGCCACCCACATGACAATGCAGTCACAGCCACTAGCTGTCACCTCATCCCCATGACACCACACCTGGTGGGGTGTCATCTCTTGCATGCCACCCATGTGATGAGGACACCACAGCCACCAGGTGTCACCTTAGCTCAATCACACTCTGTCCTCCAGTGTGTCACCTCATGCAAGCCACCCGTGTTGTGAGTCCATCACTGTCATCAGGTGTCACCTCAACCCAGGTGCACCTCGCCGTGTGCAATGCCACTTTGCACGAGTCACCTGAAATGTGAGGCCATCATGGCTGCCAGGTGTCACCTAGGCCTGGGCACACCCCACCTGGTGGGATGCTACATCTCATTGGTCACCCGCATGTTGAGGACATTACAGTGGCCTGCTGGAACCTCGGCCCCATCACTCCCTACCTGGTGGGGTGCTACCTCGTACATGCCACCCACATGGCAAGGCCGTCACAGCCACAAGGTGTCACCTCAGCCTGGTCACACCCACCCCAGTGGAGTGTCACCTTACACATGCCACCCATATTGCTCATCTGTCACACCAACCATGTGTCACCTCAACCTGGGTGCACCCCACCCAGCACTGGTAACCCACCTTGCAGGGCAATCACAGCAGCCAGGTGACACCTGGGCATGGGCACACCCCACCCAGCAGGATACCACCTCATGCGGGTCACCAGTGTGTTGAGGCCCTCACGGCAGCCATGTTTCACCTAGGCCTGGGCACACCCCACCCAGTGGGGTTTCAACTCACGAATGTCACCCATGTAGTGAGGCCTTCATGGCTGCTGGTTGTCACCTTGGCCAAGTCATACACCACCCAGTGGGATGCCACCACACAGGGGTAACCAGCGTGGCGAGGCTGTCACAGCTGTCGGGTGTCATCTTGGCCCGTCCACGCCATGCACAGCTGGGTGCCACCTCATTCTAGCCACCCACGTGGCAAGTCATCTCAGTCACCATGTTTCCCTTTGGCCCCATCACTCTAGGCCGGGTGGGGTGCGACAACACATGTGCTACCCCCATGGTGAGGCAGTAACAGCCATAGTGTTTTACCTCATCCCCATGACACCATGCCCAGTGGGGTGTCATCTCTTGTGTGCCATCCATGTGGCAAGCCCATCATGGCTGCCGGGTGTCACCTCAGCCCGATCACACCCTACCTGGCAGGGCTAACCTCATGCATGCCACCCACATTGCAAGTCCAATGTGGTCGCTGTGTCATGTCAACCCAGTCACACCACACCATGCAGGATACCAAATCACATGGGTCACCTGTGTTGTGAGGCCATCACAGCCACTGAGTGTCACCTCGGCCTGGGTACACCTTGCCCATTGGGATGTCACCTAGCATGTGCCTCCCACATGGTGCAGCACTCACGGCCACCAATTTCCAGCCCCGTCACTCCCTGACCAGAAGAATGTCACCTCGACATAGGACCTGCATGGCAAGGTGGTCACACCACTGGGTGTCACGTCTGCATGGTCACATCCCACCCCGCAGGTTGCCACCTGGCAAAGGTCAACTGCATGGTGAAGCTGTCATGGCTGCCAGATGTCTCCTCTGCCTGAGCACACAATGCCTGGTGGGGAGCCACCATGCACAGATCACCCACGTGATGAGGCCCTCACAGCTGCCGGGTGTCACCTTGGTTGCTTTACCCACCACCCAGTGGGGTACCACCTCGTATGGGTGACCTGCATGGAGAAGCCATCACTGCCACTGGGTGACAGCTTAGCTCAGTCACACTATGTCTTGTGGGGAGCCACCTCACTTGGGTCACCCATGTGGTGAGGCTGTCATAGCCATGGGATGTCAACTTGACCCCTTCATAGCTTTCACAGCAGGTTGCCACCACGCTGGAGCCACCTAAGAGGCAAGGGATCATGACCACCACGTGTCATCTCAGCCATGTCACACCCCTCCAGGCAAGGTGCTACCTCACCCATGTCACCAGCATGGTGAGGCTACCAAGGCCACGAGGTGTCACCTAAGCCCACTCAGACACTGCCTGATGGGGTGCTACATAGTGCATGCTACTCACATGGCTAGGCCATCATGGCCACTGGGTGTCACTTCAGCCCCATCATTCCCCGCCCTGCCAGGTGCCACCTTGATGTGCCACCTGCATAGCTAGGCAATCACACCACTAGGTGCCACCTTGTCCCTGTGACACCACACCTGGCACCATGTCATCTCTTGTGTGTCCCCCATGTAGTGAGGCCATCACGGCCACTGGGTGTCACCTCTTCCTGGTCAATACCCACCTGCCAGGGTGTCAACTAGCATGTGCTTCCCTCAGGACGAGACCATCACAGCCACCAGGTGTCACCTCAGCCCGATCACACACTGCACAGTGGGGTGTCACCTTGTGCATGCCACCTGTGCTGCAAGTCTGTCTTGGTCAAAGTGTGTCACCTCAACCCGGGCATACCCCACCATGTGAGATGCCACCTCGCATGGTTACTCACGTTGTGAGCACCTCTATGCCACCAGATGTCACCTTGGCCTGGTTACACCCTGCCAGGCAGGGTGCCAGCTCATGTGGGTCACCCATGTGGTGAGGTCCTCATGGCCACTGGGCATCACCTTGGACCAGTCACACACCACCTAACGGGGTGCCAGTTTGCAAGGGTCACCCATGTGATGTGGCTCTCACAGCTGCTGTGGATCACTTTGGCCTGCTCACACTGCAGCCTGCAGGGTGCAATCTCACACTTGCTACGATTGTGGCGAGGCTGTCATGGCCGCCAGGTGTCCCCTTGGCCTGGTCACAACCCACACAGCATGGTGCCACCTCTTGCAGGACACCCATGTGGCAAGGCCATCTTGCTGCCGGGTGTCACCTCAGCTTGGTCACAACCTGCCCAGCAGGAAGACACCTAGTATAGGTCACCAGGGTTGCGAGGCTGTCACAGCCACAGGGTGTCCATTGGCCCCATCGCACCTTGCCTGGCAGGGTGCTACCATGTGTGTGCCACCCAAGTGGTGAGGCCATCACAGCCACCAGGTGCCACCTCAGCCCTGTAACACCCCACCTGGTGGGGTGCAACCTTGCACTTGCCACCCATGGTGCTGGGCCATCACAGCACCATGTGTCTCCTTGGCACCCTTACACCCTGCCCAGAGTGGTGGCACTTTGCAGGTTCCACCCACATTGCAAGGCCATTATGGCTGCTGGGTGTCACTTCAGCCCCACCACACCCTGCCTGGTGGGGTGTCAACTCATGTGATTCACCCACGTGGTGAGGCCATCAGGGATATCAGGCCTCACCTCAGCCCAGGCACATCCACCCTGTGGGGTGCCACCTTACATGTGTAAGCCATGTGGTGAGGCCGTCAGTGTTGCCAGGTCTCACCTCAGCCCAGGGACACCATGGCCGGCCAGGAGCCACTTCGTGCATGCCACCCACATGGCAAGGCCATGAAGGCCACGGGGTGTCACCTAGAATTATAAAACACAGCCCAACAGTGTACCACCTTGTGCATGCCATGCATGTGGTGATGCTGTCATGACAATCAGGTAACACCTTGAATTGGGCACACCCCATCAGGCAGGGTGCCATCTCGTGAGGGTAACCTGGGTTGCTAGGCCCTCTCGGCCACCAGGTGGCCCCTAGGCCCATGCAAACCCCACCCACCAGAGTGCCATCTCACAAGGGTCACACTTGTGGCATTGCCCTCACAGCAACAGGCTGTCACCTAGGCCCAGGCACATCCAGCCAAACAGGGTGCCACCGCGCATGTGTCAGCCATGTGGTGAGGCTGTAATGGCTGCCAGATGTCACCTCAGCTCAGTCACACCCTGCCCGGCAACAAGCCACCTCACATGGGTCATCCATGTTGAGAGGCTGTCACAATCATGGGGTGTTGATTGGCCCCATCACACCCTGCTGGCAGGGTGCCACATCATGCATACCACCCAAGTGCTGAGGCCATTATGGTCACAAGGTGTAACCTTGGTCCAGTAACACCCCACCCAGATGGGTGCACCCTTGCCCTTGTCACACACATAGCTGCACCGTCAAAGCCACCGGGGGTCACCTAGACCCCCTCACATCCCACCTGCGGTGTGCCACTTTGCATGTGCCACCCATGTTGCAAGGCCATTATGGCTGCCAGATGTCACCTCAGATCCATCACACCCCACCTAGCAGGGTGCCACCTCACATCAGTCACCCACGTGCTGAGGCCATCAGGGCTGCCAGGTGTCACATCCACCTGGGCATATCCACCCAGTGGGGTGCCACCTCACATAGGTAACCCATGTGGCAAGTACATCATAGCTGCTGGCTGTCACCTCAGACCAGGCACATGCCACCTGATGGGGAGCCACTTTGCACCTGTCACCCGAGTGGCAAGGCCATCACAGAAGCTGTGTTTGACCTTGGCCAGGGCACATGCCGCCTGGTGGGATGCCACCACACCAGGGTCACCTATGTGGTGAGGCTGACATTCCATTGGGTTTCACCTCAGCCCAGTCACACATCACCTGGGGGCTGCCACCTCGCATGGGTCACCCACATGTTGATGCCCTCATGAATGCTGGGATTCACTTTCGCCAGGGCACACACCAACTGGAGGAGTGCCACATACTGTGGTGCATCTGCCTGATGAGGCCTGCATGGCAGCTGGGTGTCACCTAGACCTGGGCACTCCCCACCCATCACGGTGACACTTCGCACATGCCACCAGCATGGCGATGAGGTCAGGAGGCCGAGTTTCACCTCGGCTACTTCACAACCTGCCCAGTGGGGAGCCACATCATGCAGGTGATGCACATGGCAAGACCCTCATGGCCAGGGTGTCACTTAGGCCTGGTAACACCCTGCCCCACAGAGTGCCACTTCACACATATCACCCATGAGGCAAGGCCGTAATGGTCACTGGGTGTCACCTTGGCCCAGTTACACACTGCCTGGCTGTGTGCCACCATGTGTGGGTCTCCCGTGTGGCTAGGCCTTCATGCCCACTGGGTTTCACCTCAGAACTGGCACAACCCGCCCAGCTGGGTGCAACCTCATGTGGGTCACCCACGTATTGAGGCCATAATGGAAGTGGGGTTTGACCTTGGCCTGGGCAAATCCCACCCTGAGGGATGCCACTCCACATGTGCCATCTGCATGGTGAGGCCACCATGGCCACCAGGTGTCACCTCGGCCTTGGGTCACTCTGCCCAGTGGAGAGCAACCTCATGCATGCCACCCATGTGGTGAGGCCTTGTACAGGTCACCTGCATGGTGAGGCCATCACATCCACCAGGTGTCACTTTGGCACAGTCATGTGCTGCCCAACAGGTGGCCACATCACACTGGTCATCCACGTGGTAAGGCTGTCATGGCCCCTGAGTGTCACCTTGGCCTGGGCACACGCAACCCAGTGGGGTGCCACCCATGTGGTGAGGCCATCACAGAACCTGTGTTTGACCTTGGCCCAGAAACACCTGCCCAGTGGGGTTCCAGCCTGCCAGGGTCACCCATGTGGTGAGGCCAACACACTGCCAGGTGTCACCTAGGCCTGGGCACACCCCACCTGGTGGGATGCTCCATCTCATTGGTCACCCGCATGTTGAGCACACTACTGTGGCCTGGTGGAACCTCTGCCCCATCACTCCCTACCTGGTGGGGTGCTACCTCGTACAGGCCACCCACATGGCAAGGCCGTAACAACCACCAGGTGTCACCTCAGCCCCATTGTACTCCACCCATCAGGGTGCCACCTCACACGGGTCACCTGTGAGGCAAACCCATCATGGCCGCCAGGTGTCACATCAGTCCTGTCAAACCCCACCAGGTCAGGTACCACCTGACATATGTCACCAGCATGGCAAGGTCATCATGACCATGGTGTGTCACCTCAGCCCCATAACACACCACCTGGCAGGGTGAAACCTTGCATGAGCCACCCGGGTGGTGAAGACATCACAGCCACTGAGTGTCAAAATGGCCCAGACACACACCTCATGGTGGAATGCCACCTCATGCAGGTCACCCATGTGGTGTGGCCATCACAGCCACCATGTGTCACCTCGGCCCCAACTCTCCCTACCTGATGGGGTGCTACCTCACATGTGCCACCCACATGACAATGCAGTCACAGCCACTAGCTGTCACCTCATCCCCATGACACCACACCTGGTGGGGTGTCATCTCTTGCATGCCACCCATGTGATGAGGACACCACAGCCACCAGGTGTCACCTTAGCTCAATCACACTCTGTCCTCCAGTGTGTCACCTCATGCAAGCCACCCGTGTTGTGAGTCCATCACTGTCATCAGGTGTCACCTCAACCCAGGTGCACCTCGCCGTGTGCAATGCCACTTTGCACGAGTCACCTGAAATGTGAGGCCATCATGGCTGCCAGGTGTCACCTAGGCCTGGGCACACCCCACCTGGTGGGATGCTACATCTCATTGGTCACCCGCATGTTGAGGACATTACAGTGGCCTGCTGGAACCTCGGCCCCATCACTCCCTACCTGGTGGGGTGCTACCTCGTACATGCCACCCACATGGCAAGGCCGTCACAGCCACAAGGTGTCACCTCAGCCTGGTCACACCCACCCCAGTGGAGTGTCACCTTACACATGCCACCCATATTGCTCATCTGTCACACCAACCATGTGTCACCTCAACCTGGGTGCACCCCACCCAGCACTGGTAACCCACCTTGCAGGGCAATCACAGCAGCCAGGTGACACCTGGGCATGGGCACACCCCACCCAGCAGGATACCACCTCATGCGGGTCACCAGTGTGTTGAGGCCCTCACGGCAGCCATGTTTCACCTAGGCCTGGGCACACCCCACCCAGTGGGGTTTCAACTCACGAATGGCACCCATGTAGTGAGGCCTTCATGGCTGCTGGTTGTCACCTTGGCCAAGTCATACACCACCCAGTGGGATGCCACCACACAGGGGTAACCAGCGTGGCGAGGCTGTCACAGCTGTCGGGTGTCATCTTGGCCCGTCCACGCCATGCACAGCTGGGTGCCACCTCATTCTAGCCACCCACGTGGCAAGTCATCTCAGTCACCATGTTTCCCTTTGGCCCCATCACTCTAGGCCGGGTGGGGTGCGACAACACATGTGCTACCCCCATGGTGAGGCAGTAACAGCCATAGTGTTTTACCTCATCCCCATGACACCATGCCCAGTGGGGTGTCATCTCTTGTGTGCCATCCATGTGGCAAGCCCATCATGGCTGCCGGGTGTCACCTCAGCCCGATCACACCCTACCTGGCAGGGCTAACCTCATGCATGCCACCCACATTGCAAGTCCAATGTGGTCGCTGTGTCATGTCAACCCAGTCACACCACACCATGCAGGATACCAAATCGCATGGGTCACCTGTGTTGTGAGGCCATCACAGCCACTGAGTGTCACCTCGGCCTGGGTACACCTTGCCCATTGGGATGTCACCTAGCATGTGCCTCCCACATGGTGCAGCACTCACGGCCACCAATTTCCAGCCCCGTCACTCCCTGACCAGAAGAATGTCACCTCGACATAGGACCTGCATGGCAAGGTGGTCACACCACTGGGTGTCACGTCTGCATGGTCACATCCCACCCCGCAGGTTGCCACCTGGCAAAGGTCAACTGCATGGTGAAGCTGTCATGGCTGCCAGATGTCTCCTCTGCCTGAGCACACAATGCCTGGTGGGGAGCCACCATGCACAGATCACCCACGTGATGAGGCCCTCACAGCTGCCGGGTGTCACCTTGGTTGCTTTACCCACCACCCAGTGGGGTACCACCTCGTATGGGTGACCTGCATGGAGAAGCCATCACTGCCACTGGGTGACAGCTTAGCTCAGTCACACCATGTCTTGTGGGGAGCCACCTCACTTGGGTCACCCATGTGGTGAGGCTGTCATAGCCATGGGATGTCACCTTGACCCCTTCATAGCTTTCACAGCAGGTTGCCACCACGCTGGAGCCACCTAAGAGGCAAGGGATCATGACCACCACGTGTCATCTCAGCCATGTCACACCCCTCCAGGCAAGGTGCTACCTCACCCATGTCACCAGCATGGTGAGGCTACCAAGGCCACGAGGTGTCACCTAAGCCCACTCAGACACTGCCTGATGGGGTGCTACATAGTGCATGCTACTCACATGGCTAGGCCATCATGGCCACTGGGTGTCACTTCAGCCCCATCATTCCCCGCCCTGCCAGGTGCCACCTTGATGTGCCACCTGCATAGCTAGGCAATCACACCACTAGGTGCCACCTTGTCCCTGTGACACCACACCTGGCACCATGTCATCTCTTGTGTGTCCCCCATGTAGTGAGGCCATCACGGCCACTGGGTGTCACCTCTTCCTGGTCAATACCCACCTGCCAGGGTGTCAACTAGCATGTGCTTCCCTCAGGACGAGACCATCACAGCCACCAGGTGTCACCTCAGCCCGATCACACACTGCACAGTGGGGTGTCACCTTGTGCATGCCACCTGTGCTGCAAGTCTGTCTTGGTCAAAGTGTGTCACCTCAACCCGGGCATACCCCACCATGTGAGATGCCACCTCGCATGGTTACTCACGTTGTGAGCACCTCTATGCCACCAGATGTCACCTTGGCCTGGTTACACCCTGCCAGGCAGGGTGCCAGCTCATGTGGGTCACCCATGTGGTGAGGTCCTCATGGCCACTGGGCATCACCTTGGACCAGTCACACACCACCTAACGGGGTGCCAGTTTGCAAGGGTCACCCATGTGATGTGGCTCTCACAGCTGCTGTGGATCACTTTGGCCTGCTCACACTGCAGCCTGCAGGGTGCAATCTCACACTTGCTACGATTGTGGCGAGGCTGTCATGGCCGCCAGGTGTCCCCTTGGCCTGGTCACAACCCACACAGCATGGTGCCACCTCTTGCAGGACACCCATGTAGCAAGGCCATCTTGCTGCCGGGTGTCACCTCAGCTTGGTCACAACCTGCCCAGCAGGAAGACACCTAGTATAGGTCACCAGGGTTGTGAGGCTGTCACAGCCACAGGGTGTCCATTGGCCCCATCGCACCTTGCCTGGCAGGGTGCTACCATGTGTGTGCCACCCAAGTGGTGAGGCCATCACAGCCACCAGGTGCCACCTCAGCCCTGTAACACCCCACCTGGTGGGGTGCAACCTTGCACTTGCCACCCATGGTGCTGGGCCATCACAGCACCATGTGTCTCCTTGGCACCCTTACACCCTGCCCAGAGTGGTGGCACTTTGCAGGTTCCACCCACATTGCAAGGCCATTATGGCTGCTGGGTGTCACTTCAGCCCCACCACACCCTGCCTGGTGGGGTGTCAACTCATGTGATTCACCCACGTGGTGAGGCCATCAGGGATATCAGGCCTCACCTCAGCCCAGGCACATCCACCCTGTGGGGTGCCACCTTACATGTGTAAGCCATGTGGTGAGGCCGTCAGTGTTGCCAGGTCTCACCTCAGCCCAGGGACACCATGGCCGGCCAGGAGCCACTTCGTGCATGCCACCCACATGGCAAGGCCATGAAGGCCACGGGGTGTCACCTAGAATTATAAAACACAGCCCAACAGTGTACCACCTTGTGCATGCCATGCATGTGGTGATGCTGTCATGACAATCAGGTAACACCTTGAATTGGGCACACCCCATCAGGCAGGGTGCCATCTCGTGAGGGTAACCTGGGTTGCTAGGCCCTCTCGGCCACCAGGTGGCCCCTAGGCCCATGCAAACCCCACCCACCAGAGTGCCATCTCACAAGGGTCACACTTGTGGCATTGCCCTCACAGCAACAGGCTGTCACCTAGGCCCAGGCACATCCAGCCAAACAGGGTGCCACCGCGCATGTGTCAGCCATGTGGTGAGGCTGTAATGGCTGCCAGATGTCACCTCAGCTCAGTCACACCCTGCCCGGCAACAAGCCACCTCACATGGGTCATCCGTGTTGAGAGGCTGTCACAATCATGGGGTGTCGATTGGCCCCATCACACCCTGCTGGCAGGGTGCCACATCATGCATACCACCCAAGTGCTGAGGCCATTATGGTCACAAGGTGTAACCTTGGTCCAGTAACACCCCACCCAGATGGGTGCACCCTTGCCCTTGTCACACACATAGCTGCACCGTCAAAGCCACCGGGGGTCACCTAGACCCCCTCACATCCCACCTGCGGTGTGCCACTTTGCATGTGCCACCCATGTTGCAAGGCCATTATGGCTGCCAGATGTCACCTCAGATCCATCACACCCCACCTAGCAGGGTGCCACCTCACATCAGTCACCCACGTGCTGAGGCCATCAGGGCTGCCAGGTGTCACATCCACCTGGGCATATCCACCCAGTGGGGTGCCACCTCACATAGGTAACCCATGTGGCAAGTACATCATAGCTGCTGGCTGTCACCTCAGACCAGGCACATGCCACCTGATGGGGAGCCACTTTGCACCTGTCACCCGAGTGGCAAGGCCATCACAGAAGCTGTGTTTGACCTTGGCCAGGGCACATGCCGCCTGGTGGGATGCCACCACACCAGGGTCACCTATGTGGTGAGGCTGACATTCCATTGGGTTTCACCTCAGCCCAGTCACACATCACCTGGGGGCTGCCACCTCGCATGGGTCACCCACATGTTGATGCCCTCATGAATGCTGGGATTCACTTTCGCCAGGGCACACACCAACTGGAGGAGTGCCACATACTGTGGTGCATCTGCCTGATGAGGCCTGCATGGCAGCTGGGTGTCACCTAGACCTGGGCACTCCCCACCCATCACGGTGACACTTCGCACATGCCACCAGCATGGCGATGAGGTCAGGAGGCCGAGTTTCACCTCGGCTACTTCACAACCTGCCCAGTGGGGAGCCACATCATGCAGGTGATGCACATGGCAAGACCCTCATGGCCAGGGTGTCACTTAGGCCTGGTAACACCCTGCCCCACAGAGTGCCACTTCACACATATCACCCATGAGGCAAGGCCGTAATGGTCACTGGGTGTCACCTTGGCCCAGTTACACACTGCCTGGCTGTGTGCCACCATGTGTGGGTCTCCCGTGTGGCTAGGCCTTCATGCCCACTGGGTTTCACCTCAGAACTGGCACAACCCGCCCAGCTGGGTGCAACCTCATGTGGGTCACCCACGTATTGAGGCCATAATGGAAGTGGGGTTTGACCTTGGCCTGGGCAAATCCCACCCTGAGGGATGCCACTCCACATGTGCCATCTGCATGGTGAGGCCACCATGGCCACCAGGTGTCACCTCGGCCTTGGGTCACTCTGCCCAGTGGAGAGCAACCTCATGCATGCCACCCATGTGGTGAGGCCTTGTACAGGTCACCTGCATGGTGAGGCCATCACATCCACCAGGTGTCACTTTGGCACAGTCATGTGCTGCCCAACAGGTGGCCACATCACACTGGTCATCCACGTGGTAAGGCTGTCATGGCCCCTGAGTGTCACCTTGGCCTGGGCACACGCAACCCAGTGGGGTGCCACCCATGTGGTGAGGCCATCACAGAACCTGTGTTTGACCTTGGCCCAGAAACACCTGCCCAGTGGGGTTCCAGCCTGCCAGGGTCACCCATGTGGTGAGGCCAACACACTGCCAGGTGTCACCTAGGCCTGGGCACACCCCACCTGGTGGGATGCTCCATCTCATTGGTCACCCGCATGTTGAGCACACTACTGTGGCCTGGTGGAACCTCTGCCCCATCACTCCCTACCTGGTGGGGTGCTACCTCGTACAGGCCACCCGCATGGCAAGGCCGTAACAACCACCAGGTGTCACCTCAGCCCCATTGTACTCCACCCATCAGGGTGCCACCTCACACGGGTCACCTGTGAGGCAAACCCATCATGGCCGCCAGGTGTCACATCAGTCCTGTCAAACCCCACCAGGTCAGGTACCACCTGACATATGTCACCAGCATGGCAAGGTCATCATGACCATGGTGTGTCACCTCAGCCCCATAACACACCACCTGGCAGGGTGAAACCTTGCATGAGCCACCCGGGTGGTGAAGACATCACAGCCACTGAGTGTCAAAATGGCCCAGACACACACCTCATGGTGGAATGCCACCTCATGCAGGTCACCCATGTGGTGTGGCCATCACAGCCACCATGTGTCACCTCGGCCCCAACTCTCCCTACCTGATGGGGTGCTACCTCACATGTGCCACCCACATGACAATGCAGTCACAGCCACTAGCTGTCACCTCATCCCCATGACACCACACCTGGTGGGGTGTCATCTCTTGCATGCCACCCATGTGATGAGGACACCACAGCCACCAGGTGTCACCTTAGCTCAATCACACTCTGTCCTCCAGTGTGTCACCTCATGCAAGCCACCCGTGTTGTGAGTCCATCACTGTCATCAGGTGTCACCTCAACCCAGGTGCACCTCGCCGTGTGCAATGCCACTTTGCACGAGTCACCTGAAATGTGAGGCCATCATGGCTGCCAGGTGTCACCTAGGCCTGGGCACACCCCACCTGGTGGGATGCTACATCTCATTGGTCACCCGCATGTTGAGGACATTACAGTGGCCTGCTGGAACCTCGGCCCCATCACTCCCTACCTGGTGGGGTGCTACCTCGTACATGCCACCCACATGGCAAGGCCGTCACAGCCACAAGGTGTCACCTCAGCCTGGTCACACCCACCCCAGTGGAGTGTCACCTTACACATGCCACCCATATTGCTCATCTGTCACACCAACCATGTGTCACCTCAACCTGGGTGCACCCCACCCAGCACTGGTAACCCACCTTGCAGGGCAATCACAGCAGCCAGGTGACACCTGGGCATGGGCACACCCCACCCAGCAGGATACCACCTCATGCGGGTCACCAGTGTGTTGAGGCCCTCACGGCAGCCATGTTTCACCTAGGCCTGGGCACACCCCACCCAGTGGGGTTTCAACTCACGAATGGCACCCATGTAGTGAGGCCTTCATGGCTGCTGGTTGTCACCTTGGCCAAGTCATACACCACCCAGTGGGATGCCACCACACAGGGGTAACCAGCGTGGCGAGGCTGTCACAGCTGTCGGGTGTCATCTTGGCCCGTCCACGCCATGCACAGCTGGGTGCCACCTCATTCTAGCCACCCACGTGGCAAGTCATCTCAGTCACCATGTTTCCCTTTGGCCCCATCACTCTAGGCCGGGTGGGGTGCGACAACACATGTGCTACCCCCATGGTGAGGCAGTAACAGCCATAGTGTTTTACCTCATCCCCATGACACCATGCCCAGTGGGGTGTCATCTCTTGTGTGCCATCCATGTGGCAAGCCCATCATGGCTGCCGGGTGTCACCTCAGCCCGATCACACCCTACCTGGCAGGGCTAACCTCATGCATGCCACCCACATTGCAAGTCCAATGTGGTCGCTGTGTCATGTCAACCCAGTCACACCACACCATGCAGGATACCAAATCGCATGGGTCACCTGTGTTGTGAGGCCATCACAGCCACTGAGTGTCACCTCGGCCTGGGTACACCTTGCCCATTGGGATGTCACCTAGCATGTGCCTCCCACATGGTGCAGCACTCACGGCCACCAATTTCCAGCCCCGTCACTCCCTGACCAGAAGAATGTCACCTCGACATAGGACCTGCATGGCAAGGTGGTCACACCACTGGGTGTCACGTCTGCATGGTCACATCCCACCCCGCAGGTTGCCACCTGGCAAAGGTCAACTGCATGGTGAAGCTGTCATGGCTGCCAGATGTCTCCTCTGCCTGAGCACACAATGCCTGGTGGGGAGCCACCATGCACAGATCACCCACGTGATGAGGCCCTCACAGCTGCCGGGTGTCACCTTGGTTGCTTTACCCACCACCCAGTGGGGTACCACCTCGTATGGGTGACCTGCATGGAGAAGCCATCACTGCCACTGGGTGACAGCTTAGCTCAGTCACACCATGTCTTGTGGGGAGCCACCTCACTTGGGTCACCCATGTGGTGAGGCTGTCATAGCCATGGGATGTCAACTTGACCCCTTCATAGCTTTCACAGCAGGTTGCCACCACGCTGGAGCCACCTAAGAGGCAAGGGATCATGACCACCACGTGTCATCTCAGCCATGTCACACCCCTCCAGGCAAGGTGCTACCTCACCCATGTCACCAGCATGGTGAGGCTACCAAGGCCACGAGGTGTCACCTAAGCCCACTCAGACACTGCCTGATGGGGTGCTACATAGTGCATGCTACTCACATGGCTAGGCCATCATGGCCACTGGGTGTCACTTCAGCCCCATCATTCCCCGCCCTGCCAGGTGCCACCTTGATGTGCCACCTGCATAGCTAGGCAATCACACCACTAGGTGCCACCTTGTCCCTGTGACACCACACCTGGCACCATGTCATCTCTTGTGTGTCCCCCATGTAGTGAGGCCATCACGGCCACTGGGTGTCACCTCTTCCTGGTCAATACCCACCTGCCAGGGTGTCAACTAGCATGTGCTTCCCTCAGGACGAGACCATCACAGCCACCAGGTGTCACCTCAGCCCGATCACACACTGCACAGTGGGGTGTCACCTTGTGCATGCCACCTGTGCTGCAAGTCTGTCTCGGTCAAAGTGTGTCACCTCAACCCGGGCATACCCCACCATGTGAGATGCCACCTCGCATGGTTACTCACGTTGTGAGCACCTCTATGCCACCAGATGTCACCTTGGCCTGGTTACACCCTGCCAGGCAGGGTGCCAGCTCATGTGGGTCACCCATGTGGTGAGGTCCTCATGGCCACTGGGCATCACCTTGGACCAGTCACACACCACCTAACGGGGTGCCAGTTTGCAAGGGTCACCCATGTGATGTGGCTCTCACAGCTGCTGTGGATCACTTTGGCCTGCTCACACTGCAGCCTGCAGGGTGCAATCTCACACTTGCTACGATTGTGGCGAGGCTGTCATGGCCGCCAGGTGTCCCCTTGGCCTGGTCACAACCCACACAGCATGGTGCCACCTCTTGCAGGACACCCATGTGGCAAGGCCATCTTGCTGCCGGGTGTCACCTCAGCTTGGTCACAACCTGCCCAGCAGGAAGACACCTAGTATAGGTCACCAGGGTTGCGAGGCTGTCACAGCCACAGGGTGTCCATTGGCCCCATCGCACCTTGCCTGGCAGGGTGCTACCATGTGTGTGCCACCCAAGTGGTGAGGCCATCACAGCCACCAGGTGCCACCTCAGCCCTGTAACACCCCACCTGGTGGGGTGCAACCTTGCACTTGCCACCCATGGTGCTGGGCCATCACAGCACCATGTGTCTCCTTGGCACCCTTACACCCTGCCCAGAGTGGTGGCACTTTGCAGGTTCCACCCACATTGCAAGGCCATTATGGCTGCTGGGTGTCACTTCAGCCCCACCACACCCTGCCTGGTGGGGTGTCAACTCATGTGATTCACCCACGTGGTGAGGCCATCAGGGATATCAGGCCTCACCTCAGCCCAGGCACATCCACCCTGTGGGGTGCCACCTTACATGTGTAAGCCATGTGGTGAGGCCGTCAGTGTTGCCAGGTCTCACCTCAGCCCAGGGACACCATGGCCGGCCAGGAGCCACTTCGTGCATGCCACCCACATGGCAAGGCCATGAAGGCCACGGGGTGTCACCTAGAATTATAAAACACAGCCCAACAGTGTACCACCTTGTGCATGCCATGCATGTGGTGATGCTGTCATGACAATCAGGTAACACCTTGAATTGGGCACACCCCATCAGGCAGGGTGCCATCTCGTGAGGGTAACCTGGGTTGCTAGGCCCTCTCGGCCACCAGGTGGCCCCTAGGCCCATGCAAACCCCACCCACCAGAGTGCCATCTCACAAGGGTCACACTTGTGGCATTGCCCTCACAGCAACAGGCTGTCACCTAGGCCCAGGCACATCCAGCCAAACAGGGTGCCACCGCGCATGTGTCAGCCATGTGGTGAGGCTGTAATGGCTGCCAGATGTCACCTCAGCTCAGTCACACCCTGCCCGGCAACAAGCCACCTCACATGGGTCATCCGTGTTGAGAGGCTGTCACAATCATGGGGTGTCGATTGGCCCCATCACACCCTGCTGGCAGGGTGCCACATCATGCATACCACCCAAGTGCTGAGGCCATTATGGTCACAAGGTGTAACCTTGGTCCAGTAACACCCCACCCAGATGGGTGCACCCTTGCCCTTGTCACACACATAGCTGCACCGTCAAAGCCACCGGGGGTCACCTAGACCCCCTCACATCCCACCTGCGGTGTGCCACTTTGCATGTGCCACCCATGTTGCAAGGCCATTATGGCTGCCAGATGTCACCTCAGATCCATCACACCCCACCTAGCAGGGTGCCACCTCACATCAGTCACCCACGTGCTGAGGCCATCAGGGCTGCCAGGTGTCACATCCACCTGGGCATATCCACCCAGTGGGGTGCCACCTCACATAGGTAACCCATGTGGCAAGTACATCATAGCTGCTGGCTGTCACCTCAGACCAGGCACATGCCACCTGATGGGGAGCCACTTTGCACCTGTCACCCGAGTGGCAAGGCCATCACAGAAGCTGTGTTTGACCTTGGCCAGGGCACATGCCGCCTGGTGGGATGCCACCACACCAGGGTCACCTATGTGGTGAGGCTGACATTCCATTGGGTTTCACCTCAGCCCAGTCACACATCACCTGGGGGCTGCCACCTCGCATGGGTCACCCACATGTTGATGCCCTCATGAATGCTGGGATTCACTTTCGCCAGGGCACACACCAACTGGAGGAGTGCCACATACTGTGGTGCATCTGCCTGATGAGGCCTGCATGGCAGCTGGGTGTCACCTAGACCTGGGCACTCCCCACCCATCACGGTGACACTTCGCACATGCCACCAGCATGGCGATGAGGTCAGGAGGCCGAGTTTCACCTCGGCTACTTCACAACCTGCCCAGTGGGGAGCCACATCATGCAGGTGATGCACATGGCAAGACCCTCATGGCCAGGGTGTCACTTAGGCCTGGTAACACCCTGCCCCACAGAGTGCCACTTCACACATATCACCCATGAGGCAAGGCCGTAATGGTCACTGGGTGTCACCTTGGCCCAGTTACACACTGCCTGGCTGTGTGCCACCATGTGTGGGTCTCCCGTGTGGCTAGGCCTTCATGCCCACTGGGTTTCACCTCAGAACTGGCACAACCCGCCCAGCTGGGTGCAACCTCATGTGGGTCACCCACGTATTGAGGCCATAATGGAAGTGGGGTTTGACCTTGGCCTGGGCAAATCCCACCCTGAGGGATGCCACTCCACATGTGCCATCTGCATGGTGAGGCCACCATGGCCACCAGGTGTCACCTCGGCCTTGGGTCACTCTGCCCAGTGGAGAGCAACCTCATGCATGCCACCCATGTGGTGAGGCCTTGTACAGGTCACCTGCATGGTGAGGCCATCACATCCACCAGGTGTCACTTTGGCACAGTCATGTGCTGCCCAACAGGTGGCCACATCACACTGGTCATCCACGTGGTAAGGCTGTCATGGCCCCTGAGTGTCACCTTGGCCTGGGCACACGCAACCCAGTGGGGTGCCACCCATGTGGTGAGGCCATCACAGAACCTGTGTTTGACCTTGGCCCAGAAACACCTGCCCAGTGGGGTTCCAGCCTGCCAGGGTCACCCATGTGGTGAGGCCAACACACTGCCAGGTGTCACCTAGGCCTGGGCACACCCCACCTGGTGGGATGCTCCATCTCATTGGTCACCCGCATGTTGAGCACACTACTGTGGCCTGGTGGAACCTCTGCCCCATCACTCCCTACCTGGTGGGGTGCTACCTCGTACAGGCCACCCGCATGGCAAGGCCGTAACAACCACCAGGTGTCACCTCAGCCCCATTGTACTCCACCCATCAGGGTGCCACCTCACACGGGTCACCTGTGAGGCAAACCCATCATGGCCGCCAGGTGTCACATCAGTCCTGTCAAACCCCACCAGGTCAGGTACCACCTGACATATGTCACCAGCATGGCAAGGTCATCATGACCATGGTGTGTCACCTCAGCCCCATAACACACCACCTGGCAGGGTGAAACCTTGCATGAGCCACCCGGGTGGTGAAGACATCACAGCCACTGAGTGTCAAAATGGCCCAGACACACACCTCATGGTGGAATGCCACCTCATGCAGGTCACCCATGTGGTGTGGCCATCACAGCCACCATGTGTCACCTCGGCCCCAACTCTCCCTACCTGATGGGGTGCTACCTCACATGTGCCACCCACATGACAATGCAGTCACAGCCACTAGCTGTCACCTCATCCCCATGACACCACACCTGGTGGGGTGTCATCTCTTGCATGCCACCCATGTGATGAGGACACCACAGCCACCAGGTGTCACCTTAGCTCAATCACACTCTGTCCTCCAGTGTGTCACCTCATGCAAGCCACCCGTGTTGTGAGTCCATCACTGTCATCAGGTGTCACCTCAACCCAGGTGCACCTCGCCGTGTGCAATGCCACTTTGCATGAGTCACCTGAAATGTGAGGCCATCATGGCTGCCAGGTGTCACCTAGGCCTGGGCACACCCCACCTGGTGGGATGCTACATCTCATTGGTCACCCGCATGTTGAGGACATTACAGTGGCCTGCTGGAACCTCGGCCCCATCACTCCCTACCTGGTGGGGTGCTACCTCGTACATGCCACCCACATGGCAAGGCCGTCACAGCCACAAGGTGTCACCTCAGCCTGGTCACACCCACCCCAGTGGAGTGTCACCTTACACATGCCACCCATATTGCTCATCTGTCACACCAACCATGTGTCACCTCAACCTGGGTGCACCCCACCCAGCACTGGTAACCCACCTTGCAGGGCAATCACAGCAGCCAGGTGACACCTGGGCATGGGCACACCCCACCCAGCAGGATACCACCTCATGCGGGTCACCAGTGTGTTGAGGCCCTCACGGCAGCCATGTTTCACCTAGGCCTGGGCACACCCCACCCAGTGGGGTTTCAACTCACGAATGGCACCCATGTAGTGAGGCCTTCATGGCTGCTGGTTGTCACCTTGGCCAAGTCATACACCACCCAGTGGGATGCCACCACACAGGGGTAACCAGCGTGGCGAGGCTGTCACAGCTGTCGGGTGTCATCTTGGCCCGTCCACGCCATGCACAGCTGGGTGCCACCTCATTCTAGCCACCCACGTGGCAAGTCATCTCAGTCACCATGTTTCCCTTTGGCCCCATCACTCTAGGCCGGGTGGGGTGCGACAACACATGTGCTACCCCCATGGTGAGGCAGTAACAGCCATAGTGTTTTACCTCATCCCCATGACACCATGCCCAGTGGGGTGTCATCTCTTGTGTGCCATCCATGTGGCAAGCCCATCATGGCTGCCGGGTGTCACCTCAGCCCGATCACACCCTACCTGGCAGGGCTAACCTCATGCATGCCACCCACATTGCAAGTCCAATGTGGTCGCTGTGTCATGTCAACCCAGTCACACCACACCATGCAGGATACCAAATCGCATGGGTCACCTGTGTTGTGAGGCCATCACAGCCACTGAGTGTCACCTCGGCCTGGGTACACCTTGCCCATTGGGATGTCACCTAGCATGTGCCTCCCACATGGTGCAGCACTCACGGCCACCAATTTCCAGCCCCGTCACTCCCTGACCAGAAGAATGTCACCTCGACATAGGACCTGCATGGCAAGGTGGTCACACCACTGGGTGTCACGTCTGCATGGTCACATCCCACCCCGCAGGTTGCCACCTGGCAAAGGTCAACTGCATGGTGAAGCTGTCATGGCTGCCAGATGTCTCCTCTGCCTGAGCACACAATGCCTGGTGGGGAGCCACCATGCACAGATCACCCACGTGATGAGGCCCTCACAGCTGCCGGGTGTCACCTTGGTTGCTTTACCCACCACCCAGTGGGGTACCACCTCGTATGGGTGACCTGCATGGAGAAGCCATCACTGCCACTGGGTGACAGCTTAGCTCAGTCACACCATGTCTTGTGGGGAGCCACCTCACTTGGGTCACCCATGTGGTGAGGCTGTCATAGCCATGGGATGTCACCTTGACCCCTTCATAGCTTTCACAGCAGGTTGCCACCACGCTGGAGCCACCTAAGAGGCAAGGGATCATGACCACCACGTGTCATCTCAGCCATGTCACACCCCTCCAGGCAAGGTGCTACCTCACCCATGTCACCAGCATGGTGAGGCTACCAAGGCCACGAGGTGTCACCTAAGCCCACTCAGACACTGCCTGATGGGGTGCTACATAGTGCATGCTACTCACATGGCTAGGCCATCATGGCCACTGGGTGTCACTTCAGCCCCATCATTCCCCGCCCTGCCAGGTGCCACCTTGATGTGCCACCTGCATAGCTAGGCAATCACACCACTAGGTGCCACCTTGTCCCTGTGACACCACACCTGGCACCATGTCATCTCTTGTGTGTCCCCCATGTAGTGAGGCCATCACGGCCACTGGGTGTCACCTCTTCCTGGTCAATACCCACCTGCCAGGGTGTCAACTAGCATGTGCTTCCCTCAGGACGAGACCATCACAGCCACCAGGTGTCACCTCAGCCCGATCACACACTGCACAGTGGGGTGTCACCTTGTGCATGCCACCTGTGCTGCAAGTCTGTCTTGGTCAAAGTGTGTCACCTCAACCCGGGCATACCCCACCATGTGAGATGCCACCTCGCATGGTTACTCACGTTGTGAGCACCTCTATGCCACCAGATGTCACCTTGGCCTGGTTACACCCTGCCAGGCAGGGTGCCAGCTCATGTGGGTCACCCATGTGGTGAGGTCCTCATGGCCACTGGGCATCACCTTGGACCAGTCACACACCACCTAACGGGGTGCCAGTTTGCAAGGGTCACCCATGTGATGTGGCTCTCACAGCTGCTGTGGATCACTTTGGCCTGCTCACACTGCAGCCTGCAGGGTGCAATCTCACACTTGCTACGATTGTGGCGAGGCTGTCATGGCCGCCAGGTGTCCCCTTGGCCTGGTCACAACCCACACAGCATGGTGCCACCTCTTGCAGGTCACCTATGTGGCAAGGCCATCTTGCTGCCGGGTGTCACCTCAGCTTGGTCACAACCTGCCCAGCAGGAAGACACCTAGTATAGGTCACCAGGGTTGTGAGGCTGTCACAGCCACAGGGTGTCCATTGGCCCCATCGCACCTTGCCTGGCAGGGTGCTACCATGTGTGTGCCACCCAAGTGGTGAGGCCATCACAGCCACCAGGTGCCACCTCAGCCCTGTAACACCCCACCTGGTGGGGTGCAACCTTGCACTTGCCACCCATGGTGCTGGGCCATCACAGCACCATGTGTCTCCTTGGCACCCTTACACCCTGCCCAGAGTGGTGGCACTTTGCAGGTTCCACCCACATTGCAAGGCCATTATGGCTGCTGGGTGTCACTTCAGCCCCACCACACCCTGCCTGGTGGGGTGTCAACTCATGTGATTCACCCACGTGGTGAGGCCATCAGGGATATCAGGCCTCACCTCAGCCCAGGCACATCCACCCTGTGGGGTGCCACCTTACATGTGTAAGCCATGTGGTGAGGCCGTCAGTGTTGCCAGGTCTCACCTCAGCCCAGGGACACCATGGCCGGCCAGGAGCCACTTCGTGCATGCCACCCACATGGCAAGGCCATGAAGGCCACGGGGTGTCACCTAGAATTATAAAACACAGCCCAACAGTGTACCACCTTGTGCATGCCATGCATGTGGTGATGCTGTCATGACAATCAGGTAACACCTTGAATTGGGCACACCCCATCAGGCAGGGTGCCATCTCGTGAGGGTAACCTGGGTTGCTAGGCCCTCTCGGCCACCAGGTGGCCCCTAGGCCCATGCAAACCCCACCCACCAGAGTGCCATCTCACAAGGGTCACACTTGTGGCATTGCCCTCACAGCAACAGGCTGTCACCTAGGCCCAGGCACATCCAGCCAAACAGGGTGCCACCGCGCATGTGTCAGCCATGTGGTGAGGCTGTAATGGCTGCCAGATGTCACCTCAGCTCAGTCACACCCTGCCCGGCAACAAGCCACCTCACATGGGTCATCCGTGTTGAGAGGCTGTCACAATCATGGGGTGTCGATTGGCCCCATCACACCCTGCTGGCAGGGTGCCACATCATGCATACCACCCAAGTGCTGAGGCCATTATGGTCACAAGGTGTAACCTTGGTCCAGTAACACCCCACCCAGATGGGTGCACCCTTGCCCTTGTCACACACATAGCTGCACCGTCAAAGCCACCGGGTGTCACCTAGACCCCCTCACATCCCACCTGCGGTGTGCCACTTTGCATGTGCCACCCATGTTGCAAGGCCATTATGGCTGCCAGATGTCACCTCAGATCCATCACACCCCACCTAGCAGGGTGCCACCTCACATCAGTCACCCACGTGCTGAGGCCATCAGGGCTGCCAGGTGTCACATCCACCTGGGCATATCCACCCAGTGGGGTGCCACCTCACATAGGTAACCCATGTGGCAAGTACATCATAGCTGCTGGCTGTCACCTCAGACCAGGCACATGCCACCTGATGGGGAGCCACTTTGCACCTGTCACCCGAGTGGCAAGGCCATCACAGAAGCTGTGTTTGACCTTGGCCAGGGCACATGCCGCCTGGTGGGATGCCACCACACCAGGGTCACCTATGTGGTGAGGCTGACATTCCATTGGGTTTCACCTCAGCCCAGTCACACATCACCTGGGGGCTGCCACCTCGCATGGGTCACCCACATGTTGATGCCCTCATGAATGCTGGGATTCACTTTCGCCAGGGCACACACCAACTGGAGGAGTGCCACATACTGTGGTGCATCTGCCTGATGAGGCCTGCATGGCAGCTGGGTGTCACCTAGACCTGGGCACTCCCCACCCATCACGGTGACACTTCGCACATGCCACCAGCATGGCGATGAGGTCAGGAGGCCGAGTTTCACCTCGGCTACTTCACAACCTGCCCAGTGGGGAGCCACATCATGCAGGTGATGCACATGGCAAGACCCTCATGGCCAGGGTGTCACTTAGGCCTGGTAACACCCTGCCCCACAGAGTGCCACTTCACACATATCACCCATGAGGCAAGGCCGTAATGGTCACTGGGTGTCACCTTGGCCCAGTTACACACTGCCTGGCTGTGTGCCACCATGTGTGGGTCTCCCGTGTGGCTAGGCCTTCATGCCCACTGGGTTTCACCTCAGAACTGGCACAACCCGCCCAGCTGGGTGCAACCTCATGTGGGTCACCCACGTATTGAGGCCATAATGGAAGTGGGGTTTGACCTTGGCCTGGGCAAATCCCACCCTGAGGGATGCCACTCCACATGTGCCATCTGCATGGTGAGGCCACCATGGCCACCAGGTGTCACCTCGGCCTTGGGTCACTCTGCCCAGTGGAGAGCAACCTCATGCATGCCACCCATGTGGTGAGGCCTTGTACAGGTCACCTGCATGGTGAGGCCATCACATCCACCAGGTGTCACTTTGGCACAGTCATGTGCTGCCCAACAGGTGGCCACATCACACTGGTCATCCACGTGGTAAGGCTGTCATGGCCCCTGAGTGTCACCTTGGCCTGGGCACACGCAACCCAGTGGGGTGCCACCCATGTGGTGAGGCCATCACAGAACCTGTGTTTGACCTTGGCCCAGAAACACCTGCCCAGTGGGGTTCCAGCCTGCCAGGGTCACCCATGTGGTGAGGCCAACACACTGCCAGGTGTCACCTAGGCCTGGGCACACCCCACCTGGTGGGATGCTCCATCTCATTGGTCACCCGCATGTTGAGCACACTACTGTGGCCTGGTGGAACCTCTGCCCCATCACTCCCTACCTGGTGGGGTGCTACCTCGTACAGGCCACCCGCATGGCAAGGCCGTAACAACCACCAGGTGTCACCTCAGCCCCATTGTACTCCACCCATCAGGGTGCCACCTCACACGGGTCACCTGTGAGGCAAACCCATCATGGCCGCCAGGTGTCACATCAGTCCTGTCAAACCCCACCAGGTCAGGTACCACCTGACATATGTCACCAGCATGGCAAGGTCATCATGACCATGGTGTGTCACCTCAGCCCCATAACACACCACCTGGCAGGGTGAAACCTTGCATGAGCCACCCGGGTGGTGAAGACATCACAGCCACTGAGTGTCAAAATGGCCCAGACACACACCTCATGGTGGAATGCCACCTCATGCAGGTCACCCATGTGGTGTGGCCGTCACAGCCACCATGTGTCACCTCGGCCCCAACTCTCCCTACCTGATGGGGTGCTACCTCACATGTGCCACCCACATGACAATGCAGTCACAGCCACTAACTGTCACCTCATCCCCATGACACCACACCTGGTGGGGTGTCATCTCTTGCATGCCACCCATGTGATGAGGACACCACAGCCACCAGGTGTCACCTTAGCTCAATCACACTCTGTCCTCCAGTGTGTCACCTCATGCAAGCCACCCGTGTTGTGAGTCCATCACTGTCATCAGGTGTCACCTCAACCCAGGTGCACCTCGCCGTGTGCAATGCCACTTTGCACGAGTCACCTGAAATGTGAGGCCATCATGGCTGCCAGGTGTCACCTAGGCCTGGGCACACCCCACCTGGTGGGATGCTACATCTCATTGGTCACCCGCATGTTGAGGACATTACAGTGGCCTGCTGGAACCTCGGCCCCATCACTCCCTACCTGGTGGGGTGCTACCTCGTACATGCCACCCACATGGCAAGGCCGTCACAGCCACAAGGTGTCACCTCAGCCTGGTCACACCCACCCCAGTGGAGTGTCACCTTACACATGCCACCCATATTGCTCATCTGTCACACCAACCATGTGTCACCTCAACCTGGGTGCACCCCACCCAGCACTGGTAACCCACCTTGCAGGGCAATCACAGCAGCCAGGTGACACCTGGGCATGGGCACACCCCACCCAGCAGGATACCACCTCATGCGGGTCACCAGTGTGTTGAGGCCCTCACGGCAGCCATGTTTCACCTAGGCCTGGGCACACCCCACCCAGTGGGGTTTCAACTCACGAATGTCACCCATGTAGTGAGGCCTTCATGGCTGCTGGTTGTCACCTTGGCCAAGTCATACACCACGGAGTGGGATGCCACCACACAGGGGTAACCAGCGTGGCGAGGCTGTCACAGCTGTCGGGTGTCATCTTGGCCCGTCCACGCCATGCACAGCTGGGTGCCACCTCATTCTAGCCACCCACGTGGCAAGTCATCTCAGTCACCATGTTTCACTTTGGCCCCATCACTCTAGGCCGGGTGGGGTGCGACAACACATGTGCTACCCCCATGGTGAGGCAGTAACAGCCATAGTGTTTTACCTCATCCCCATGACACCATGCCCAGTGGGGTGTCATCTCTTGTGTGCCATCCATGTGGCAAGCCCATCATGGCTGCCGGGTGTCACCTCAGCCCGATCACACCCTACCTGGCAGGGCTAACCTCATGCATGCCACCCACATTGCAAGTCCAATGTGGTCGCTGTGTCATGTCAACCCAGTCACACCACACCATGCAGGATACCAAATCACATGGGTCACCTGTGTTGTGAGGCCATCACAGCCACTGAGTGTCACCTCGGCCTGGGTACACCTTGCCCATTGGGATGTCACCTAGCATGTGCCTCCCACATGGTGCAGCACTCACGGCCACCAATTTCCAGCCCCGTCACTCCCTGACCAGAAGAATGTCACCTCGACATAGGACCTGCATGGCAAGGTGGTCACACCACTGGGTGTCACGTCTGCATGGTCACATCCCACCCCGCAGGTTGCCACCTGGCAAAGGTCAACTGCATGGTGAAGCTGTCATGGCTGCCAGATGTCTCCTCTGCCTGAGCACACAATGCCTGGTGGGGAGCCACCATGCACAGATCACCCACGTGATGAGGCCCTCACAGCTGCCGGGTGTCACCTTGGTTGCTTTACCCACCACCCAGTGGGGTACCACCTCGTATGGGTGACCTGCATGGAGAAGCCATCACTGCCACTGGGTGACAGCTTAGCTCAGTCACACCATGTCTTGTGGGGAGCCACCTCACTTGGGTCACCCATGTGGTGAGGCTGTCATAGCCATGGGATGTCAACTTAACCCCTTCATAGCTTTCACAGCAGGTTGCCACCACGCTGGAGCCACCTAAGAGGCAAGGGATCATGACCACCACGTGTCATCTCAGCCATGTCACACCCCTCCAGGCAAGGTGCTACCTCACCCATGTCACCAGCATGGTGAGGCTACCAAGGCCACGAGGTGTCACCTAAGCCCACTCAGACACTGCCTGATGGGGTGCTACATAGTGCATGCTACTCACATGGCTAGGCCATCATGGCCACTGGGTGTCACTTCAGCCCCATCATTCCCCGCCCTGCCAGGTGCCACCTTGATGTGCCACCTGCATAGCTAGGCAATCACACCACTAGGTGCCACCTTGTCCCTGTGACACCACACCTGGCACCATGTCATCTCTTGTGTGTCCCCCATGTAGTGAGGCCATCACGGCCACTGGGTGTCACCTCTTCCTGGTCAATACCCACCTGCCAGGGTGTCAACTAGCATGTGCTTCCCTCAGGACGAGAGTATCACAGCCACCAGGTGTCACCTCAGCCCGATCACACACTGCACAGTGGGGTGTCACCTTGTGCATGCCACCTGTGCTGCAAGTCTGTCTTGGTCAAAGTGTGTCACCTCAACCCGGGCATACCCCACCATGTGAGATGCCACCTCGCATGGTTACTCACGTTGTGAGCACCTCTATGCCACCAGATGTCACCTTGGCCTGGTTACACCCTGCCAGGCAGGGTGCCAGCTCATGTGGGTCACCCATGTGGTGAGGTCCTCATGGCCACTGGGCATCACCTTGGACCAGTCACACACCACCTAACGGGGTGCCAGTTTGCAAGGGTCACCCATGTGATGTGGCTCTCACAGCTGCTGTGGATCACTTTGGCCTGCTCACACTGCAGCCTGCAGGGTGCAATCTCACACTTGCTACGATTGTGGCGAGGCTGTCATGGCCGCCAGGTGTCCCCTTGGCCTGGTCACAACCCACACAGCATGGTGCCACCTCTTGCAGGACACCCATGTGGCAAGGCCATCTTGCTGCCGGGTGTCACCTCAGCTTGGTCACAACCTGCCCAGCAGGAAGACACCTAGTATAGGTCACCAGGGTTGCGAGGCTGTCACAGCCACAGGGTGTCCATTGGCCCCATCGCACCTTGCCTGGCAGGGTGCTACCATGTGTGTGCCACCCAAGTGGTGAGGCCATCACAGCCACCAGGTGCCACCTCAGCCCTGTAACACCCCACCTGGTGGGGTGCAACCTTGCACTTGCCACCCATGGTGCTGGGCCATCACAGCACCATGTGTCTCCTTGGCACCCTTACACCCTGCCCAGAGTGGTGGCACTTTGCAGGTTCCACCCACATTGCAAGGCCATTATGGCTGCTGGGTGTCACTTCAGCCCCACCACACCCTGCCTGGTGGGGTGTCAACTCATGTGATTCACCCACGTGGTGAGGCCATCAGGGATATCAGGCCTCACCTCAGCCCAGGCACATCCACCCTGTGGGGTGCCACCTTACATGTGTAAGCCATGTGGTGAGGCCGTCAGTGTTGCCAGGTCTCACCTCAGCCCAGGGACACCATGGCCGGCCAGGAGCCACTTCGTGCATGCCACCCACATGGCAAGGCCATGAAGGCCACGGGGTGTCACCTAGAATTATAAAACACAGCCCAACAGTGTACCACCTTGTGCATGCCATGCATGTGGTGATGCTGTCATGACAATCAGGTAACACCTTGAATTGGGCACACCCCATCAGGCAGGGTGCCATCTCGTGAGGGTAACCTGGGTTGCTAGGCCCTCTCGGCCACCAGGTGGCCCCTAGGCCCATGCAAACCCCACCCACCAGAGTGCCATCTCACAAGGGTCACACTTGTGGCATTGCCCTCACAGCAACAGGCTGTCACCTAGGCCCAGGCACATCCAGCCAAACAGGGTGCCACCGCGCATGTGTCAGCCATGTGGTGAGGCTGTAATGGCTGCCAGATGTCACCTCAGCTCAGTCACACCCTGCCCGGCAACAAGCCACCTCACATGGGTCATCCGTGTTGAGAGGCTGTCACAATCATGGGGTGTCGATTGGCCCCATCACACCCTGCTGGCAGGGTGCCACATCATGCATACCACCCAAGTGCTGAGGCCATTATGGTCACAAGGTGTAACCTTGGTCCAGTAACACCCCACCCAGATGGGTGCACCCTTGCCCTTGTCACACACATAGCTGCACCGTCAAAGCCACCGGGGGTCACCTAGACCCCCTCACATCCCACCTGCGGTGTGCCACTTTGCATGTGCCACCCATGTTGCAAGGCCATTATGGCTGCCAGATGTCACCTCAGATCCATCACACCCCACCTAGCAGGGTGCCACCTCACATCAGTCACCCACGTGCTGAGGCCATCAGGGCTGCCAGGTGTCACATCCACCTGGGCATATCCACCCAGTGGGGTGCCACCTCACATAGGTAACCCATGTGGCAAGTACATCATAGCTGCTGGCTGTCACCTCAGACCAGGCACATGCCACCTGATGGGGAGCCACTTTGCACCTGTCACCCGAGTGGCAAGGCCATCACAGAAGCTGTGTTTGACCTTGGCCAGGGCACATGCCGCCTGGTGGGATGCCACCACACCAGGGTCACCTATGTGGTGAGGCTGACATTCCATTGGGTTTCACCTCAGCCCAGTCACACATCACCTGGGGGCTGCCACCTCGCATGGGTCACCCACATGTTGATGCCCTCATGAATGCTGGGATTCACTTTCGCCAGGGCACACACCAACTGGAGGAGTGCCACATACTGTGGTGCATCTGCCTGATGAGGCCTGCATGGCAGCTGGGTGTCACCTAGACCTGGGCACTCCCCACCCATCACGGTGACACTTCGCACATGCCACCAGCATGGCGATGAGGTCAGGAGGCCGAGTTTCACCTCGGCTACTTCACAACCTGCCCAGTGGGGAGCCACATCATGCAGGTGATGCACATGGCAAGACCCTCATGGCCAGGGTGTCACTTAGGCCTGGTAACACCCTGCCCCACAGAGTGCCACTTCACACATATCACCCATGAGGCAAGGCCGTAATGGTCACTGGGTGTCACCTTGGCCCAGTTACACACTGCCTGGCTGTGTGCCACCATGTGTGGGTCTCCCGTGTGGCTAGGCCTTCATGCCCACTGGGTTTCACCTCAGAACTGGCACAACCCGCCCAGCTGGGTGCAACCTCATGTGGGTCACCCACATATTGAGGCCATAATGGAAGTGGGGTTTGACCTTGGCCTGGGCAAATCCCACCCTGAGGGATGCCACTCCACATGTGCCATCTGCATGGTGAGGCCACCATGGCCACCAGGTGTCACCTCGGCCTTGGGTCACTCTGCCCAGTGGAGAGCAACCTCATGCATGCCACCCATGTGGTGAGGCCTTGTACAGGTCACCTGCATGGTGAGGCCATCACATCCACCAGGTGTCACTTTGGCACAGTCATGTGCTGCCCAACAGGTGGCCACATCACACTGGTCATCCACGTGGTAAGGCTGTCATGGCCCCTGAGTGTCACCTTGGCCTGGGCACACGCAACCCAGTGGGGTGCCACCCATGTGGTGAGGCCATCACAGAACCTGTGTTTGACCTTGGCCCAGAAACACCTGCCCAGTGGGGTTCCAGCCTGCCAGGGTCACCCATGTGGTGAGGCCAACACACTGCCAGGTGTCACCTAGGCCTGGGCACACCCCACCTGGTGGGATGCTCCATCTCATTGGTCACCCGCATGTTGAGCACACTACTGTGGCCTGGTGGAACCTCTGCCCCATCACTCCCTACCTGGTGGGGTGCTACCTCGTACAGGCCACCCGCATGGCAAGGCCGTAACAACCACCAGGTGTCACCTCAGCCCCATTGTACTCCACCCATCAGGGTGCCACCTCACACGGGTCACCTGTGAGGCAAACCCATCATGGCCGCCAGGTGTCACATCAGTCCTGTCAAACCCCACCAGGTCAGGTACCACCTGACATATGTCACCAGCATGGCAAGGTCATCATGACCATGGTGTGTCACCTCAGCCCCATAACACACCACCTGGCAGGGTGAAACCTTGCATGAGCCACCCGGGTGGTGAAGACATCACAGCCACTGAGTGTCAAAATGGCCCAGACACACACCTCATGGTGGAATGCCACCTCATGCAGGTCACCCATGTGGTGTGGCCATCACAGCCACCATGTGTCACCTCGGCCCCAACTCTCCCTACCTGATGGGGTGCTACCTCACATGTGCCACCCACATGACAATGCAGTCACAGCCACTAGCTGTCACCTCATCCCCATGACACCACACCTGGTGGGGTGTCATCTCTTGCATGCCACCCATGTGATGAGGACACCACAGCCACCAGGTGTCACCTTAGCTCAATCACACTCTGTCCTCCAGTGTGTCACCTCATGCAAGCCACCCGTGTTGTGAGTCCATCACTGTCATCAGGTGTCACCTCAACCCAGGTGCACCTCGCCGTGTGCAATGCCACTTTGCACGAGTCACCTGAAATGTGAGGCCATCATGGCTGCCAGGTGTCACCTAGGCCTGGGCACACCCCACCTGGTGGGATGCTACATCTCATTGGTCACCCGCATGTTGAGGACATTACAGTGGCCTGCTGGAACCTCGGCCCCATCACTCCCTACCTGGTGGGGTGCTACCTCGTACATGCCACCCACATGGCAAGGCCGTCACAGCCACAAGGTGTCACCTCAGCCTGGTCACACCCACCCCAGTGGAGTGTCACCTTACACATGCCACCCATATTGCTCATCTGTCACACCAACCATGTGTCACCTCAACCTGGGTGCACCCCACCCAGCACTGGTAACCCACCTTGCAGGGCAATCACAGCAGCCAGGTGACACCTGGGCATGGGCACACCCCACCCAGCAGGATACCACCTCATGCGGGTCACCAGTGTGTTGAGGCCCTCACGGCAGCCATGTTTCACCTAGGCCTGGGCACACCCCACCCAGTGGGGTTTCAACTCACGAATGTCACCCATGTAGTGAGGCCTTCATGGCTGCTGGTTGTCACCTTGGCCAAGTCATACACCACGGAGTGGGATGCCACCACACAGGGGTAACCAGCGTGGCGAGGCTGTCACAGCTGTCGGGTGTCATCTTGGCCCGTCCACGCCATGCACAGCTGGGTGCCACCTCATTCTAGCCACCCACGTGGCAAGTCATCTCAGTCACCATGTTTCCCTTTGGCCCCATCACTCTAGGCCGGGTGGGGTGCGACAACACATGTGCTACCCCCATGGTGAGGCAGTAACAGCCATAGTGTTTTACCTCATCCCCATGACACCATGCCCAGTGGGGTGTCATCTCTTGTGTGCCATCCATGTGGCAAGCCCATCATGGCTGCCGGGTGTCACCTCAGCCCGATCACACCCTACCTGGCAGGGCTAACCTCATGCATGCCACCCACATTGCAAGTCCAATGTGGTCGCTGTGTCATGTCAACCCAGTCACACCACACCATGCAGGATACCAAATCACATGGGTCACCTGTGTTGTGAGGCCATCACAGCCACTGAGTGTCACCTCGGCCTGGGTACACCTTGCCCATTGGGATGTCACCTAGCATGTGCCTCCCACATGGTGCAGCACTCACGGCCACCAATTTCCAGCCCCGTCACTCCCTGACCAGAAGAATGTCACCTCGACATAGGACCTGCATGGCAAGGTGGTCACACCACTGGGTGTCACGTCTGCATGGTCACATCCCACCCCGCAGGTTGCCACCTGGCAAAGGTCAACTGCATGGTGAAGCTGTCATGGCTGCCAGATGTCTCCTCTGCCTGAGCACACAATGCCTGGTGGGGAGCCACCATGCACAGATCACCCACGTGATGAGGCCCTCACAGCTGCCGGGTGTCACCTTGGTTGCTTTACCCACCACCCAGTGGGGTACCACCTCGTATGGGTGACCTGCATGGAGAAGCCATCACTGCCACTGGGTGACAGCTTAGCTCAGTCACACCATGTCTTGTGGGGAGCCACCTCACTTGGGTCACCCATGTGGTGAGGCTGTCATAGCCATGGGATGTCAACTTGACCCCTTCATAGCTTTCACAGCAGGTTGCCACCACGCTGGAGCCACCTAAGAGGCAAGGGATCATGACCACCACGTGTCATCTCAGCCATGTCACACCCCTCCAGGCAAGGTGCTACCTCACCCATGTCACCAGCATGGTGAGGCTACCAAGGCCACGAGGTGTCACCTAAGCCCACTCAGACACTGCCTGATGGGGTGCTACATAGTGCATGCTACTCACATGGCTAGGCCATCATGGCCACTGGGTGTCACTTCAGCCCCATCATTCCCCGCCCTGCCAGGTGCCACCTTGATGTGCCACCTGCATAGCTAGGCAATCACACCACTAGGTGCCACCTTGTCCCTGTGACACCACACCTGGCACCATGTCATCTCTTGTGTGTCCCCCATGTAGTGAGGCCATCACGGCCACTGGGTGTCACCTCTTCCTGGTCAATACCCACCTGCCAGGGTGTCAACTAGCATGTGCTTCCCTCAGGACGAGAGTATCACAGCCACCAGGTGTCACCTCAGCCCGATCACACACTGCACAGTGGGGTGTCACCTTGTGCATGCCACCTGTGCTGCAAGTCTGTCTTGGTCAAAGTGTGTCACCTCAACCCGGGCATACCCCACCATGTGAGATGCCACCTCGCATGGTTACTCACGTTGTGAGCACCTCTATGCCACCAGATGTCACCTTGGCCTGGTTACACCCTGCCAGGCAGGGTGCCAGCTCATGTGGGTCACCCATGTGGTGAGGTCCTCATGGCCACTGGGCATCACCTTGGACCAGTCACACACCACCTAACGGGGTGCCAGTTTGCAAGGGTCACCCATGTGATGTGGCTCTCACAGCTGCTGTGGATCACTTTGGCCTGCTCACACTGCAGCCTGCAGGGTGCAATCTCACACTTGCTACGATTGTGGCGAGGCTGTCATGGCCGCCAGGTGTCCCCTTGGCCTGGTCACAACCCACACAGCATGGTGCCACCTCTTGCAGGACACCCATGTGGCAAGGCCATCTTGCTGCCGGGTGTCACCTCAGCTTGGTCACAACCTGCCCAGCAGGAAGACACCTAGTATAGGTCACCAGGGTTGCGAGGCTGTCACAGCCACAGGGTGTCCATTGGCCCCATCGCACCTTGCCTGGCAGGGTGCTACCATGTGTGTGCCACCCAAGTGGTGAGGCCATCACAGCCACCAGGTGCCACCTCAGCCCTGTAACACCCCACCTGGTGGGGTGCAACCTTGCACTTGCCACCCATGGTGCTGGGCCATCACAGCACCATGTGTCTCCTTGGCACCCTTACACCCTGCCCAGAGTGGTGGCACTTTGCAGGTTCCACCCACATTGCAAGGCCATTATGGCTGCTGGGTGTCACTTCAGCCCCACCACACCCTGCCTGGTGGGGTGTCAACTCATGTGATTCACCCACGTGGTGAGGCCATCAGGGATATCAGGCCTCACCTCAGCCCAGGCACATCCACCCTGTGGGGTGCCACCTTACATGTGTAAGCCATGTGGTGAGGCCGTCAGTGTTGCCAGGTCTCACCTCAGCCCAGGGACACCATGGCCGGCCAGGAGCCACTTCGTGCATGCCACCCACATGGCAAGGCCATGAAGGCCACGGGGTGTCACCTAGAATTATAAAACACAGCCCAACAGTGTACCACCTTGTGCATGCCATGCATGTGGTGATGCTGTCATGACAATCAGGTAACACCTTGAATTGGGCACACCCCATCAGGCAGGGTGCCATCTCGTGAGGGTAACCTGGGTTGCTAGGCCCTCTCGGCCACCAGGTGGCCCCTAGGCCCATGCAAACCCCACCCACCAGAGTGCCATCTCACAAGGGTCACACTTGTGGCATTGCCCTCACAGCAACAGGCTGTCACCTAGGCCCAGGCACATCCAGCCAAACAGGGTGCCACCGCGCATGTGTCAGCCATGTGGTGAGGCTGTAATGGCTGCCAGATGTCACCTCAGCTCAGTCACACCCTGCCCGGCAACAAGCCACCTCACATGGGTCATCCGTGTTGAGAGGCTGTCACAATCATGGGGTGTCGATTGGCCCCATCACACCCTGCTGGCAGGGTGCCACATCATGCATACCACCCAAGTGCTGAGGCCATTATGGTCACAAGGTGTAACCTTGGTCCAGTAACACCCCACCCAGATGGGTGCACCCTTGCCCTTGTCACACACATAGCTGCACCGTCAAAGCCACCGGGGGTCACCTAGACCCCCTCACATCCCACCTGCGGTGTGCCACTTTGCATGTGCCACCCATGTTGCAAGGCCATTATGGCTGCCAGATGTCACCTCAGATCCATCACACCCCACCTAGCAGGGTGCCACCTCACATCAGTCACCCACGTGCTGAGGCCATCAGGGCTGCCAGGTGTCACATCCACCTGGGCATATCCACCCAGTGGGGTGCCACCTCACATAGGTAACCCATGTGGCAAGTACATCATAGCTGCTGGCTGTCACCTCAGACCAGGCACATGCCACCTGATGGGGAGCCACTTTGCACCTGTCACCCGAGTGGCAAGGCCATCACAGAAGCTGTGTTTGACCTTGGCCAGGGCACATGCCGCCTGGTGGGATGCCACCACACCAGGGTCACCTATGTGGTGAGGCTGACATTCCATTGGGTTTCACCTCAGCCCAGTCACACATCACCTGGGGGCTGCCACCTCGCATGGGTCACCCACATGTTGATGCCCTCATGAATGCTGGGATTCACTTTCGCCAGGGCACACACCAACTGGAGGAGTGCCACATACTGTGGTGCATCTGCCTGATGAGGCCTGCATGGCAGCTGGGTGTCACCTAGACCTGGGCACTCCCCACCCATCACGGTGACACTTCGCACATGCCACCAGCATGGCGATGAGGTCAGGAGGCCGAGTTTCACCTCGGCTACTTCACAACCTGCCCAGTGGGGAGCCACATCATGCAGGTGATGCACATGGCAAGACCCTCATGGCCAGGGTGTCACTTAGGCCTGGTAACACCCTGCCCCACAGAGTGCCACTTCACACATATCACCCATGAGGCAAGGCCGTAATGGTCACTGGGTGTCACCTTGGCCCAGTTACACACTGCCTGGCTGTGTGCCACCATGTGTGGGTCTCCCGTGTGGCTAGGCCTTCATGCCCACTGGGTTTCACCTCAGAACTGGCACAACCCGCCCAGCTGGGTGCAACCTCATGTGGGTCACCCACGTATTGAGGCCATAATGGAAGTGGGGTTTGACCTTGGCCTGGGCAAATCCCACCCTGAGGGATGCCACTCCACATGTGCCATCTGCATGGTGAGGCCACCATGGCCACCAGGTGTCACCTCGGCCTTGGGTCACTCTGCCCAGTGGAGAGCAACCTCATGCATGCCACCCATGTGGTGAGGCCTTGTACAGGTCACCTGCATGGTGAGGCCATCACATCCACCAGGTGTCACTTTGGCACAGTCATGTGCTGCCCAACAGGTGGCCACATCACACTGGTCATCCACGTGGTAAGGCTGTCATGGCCCCTGAGTGTCACCTTGGCCTGGGCACACACAACCCAGTGGGGTGCCACCCATGTGGTGAGGCCATCACAGAACCTGTGTTTGACCTTGGCCCAGAAACACCTGCCCAGTGGGGTTCCAGCCTGCCAGGGTCACCCATGTGGTGAGGCCAACACACTGCCAGGTGTCACCTAGGCCTGGGCACACCCCACCTGGTGGGATGCTCCATCTCATTGGTCACCCGCATGTTGAGCACACTACTGTGGCCTGGTGGAACCTCTGCCCCATCACTCCCTACCTGGTGGGGTGCTACCTCGTACAGGCCACCCGCATGGCAAGGCCGTAACAACCACCAGGTGTCACCTCAGCCCCATTGTACTCCACCCATCAGGGTGCCACCTCACACGGGTCACCTGTGAGGCAAACCCATCATGGCCACCAGGTGTCACATCAGTCCTGTCAAACCCCACCAGGTCAGGTACCACCTGACATATGTCACCAGCATGGCAAGGTCATCATGACCATGGTGTGTCACCTCAGCCCCATAACACACCACCTGGCAGGGTGAAACCTTGCATGAGCCACCCGGGTGGTGAAGACATCACAGCCACTGAGTGTCAAAATGGCCCAGACACACACCTCATGGTGGAATGCCACCTCATGCAGGTCACCCATGTGGTGTGGCCGTCACAGACACCATGTGTCACCTCGGCCCCAACTCTCCCTACCTGATGGGGTGCTACCTCACATGTGCCACCCACATGACAATGCAGTCACAGCCACTAGCTGTCACCTCATCCCCATGACACCACACCTGGTGGGGTGTCATCTCTTGCATGCCACCCATGTGATGAGGACACCACAGCCACCAGGTGTCACCTTAGCTCAATCACACTCTGTCCTCCAGTGTGTCACCTCATGCAAGCCACCCGTGTTGTGAGTCCATCACTGTCATCAGGTGTCACCTCAACCCAGGTGCACCTCACCGTGTGCAATGCCACTTTGCACGAGTCACCTGAAATGTGAGGCCATCATGGCTGCCAGGTGTCACCTAGGCCTGGGCACACCCCACCTGGTGGGATGCTACATCTCATTGGTCACCCGCATGTTGAGGACATTACAGTGGCCTGCTGGAACCTCGGCCCCATCACTCCCTACCTGGTGGGGTGCTACCTCGTACATGCCACCCACATGGCAAGGCCGTCACAGCCACAAGGTGTCACCTCAGCCTGGTCACACCCACCCCAGTGGAGTGTCACCTTACACATGCCACCCATATTGCTCATCTGTCACACCAACCATGTGTCACCTCAACCTGGGTGCACCCCACCCAGCACTGGTAACCCACCTTGCAGGGCAATCACAGCAGCCAGGTGACACCTGGGCATGGGCACACCCCACCCAGCAGGATACCACCTCATGCGGGTCACCAGTGTGTTGAGGCCCTCACGGCAGCCATGTTTCACCTAGGCCTGGGCACACCCCACCCAGTGGGGTTTCAACTCACGAATGGCACCCATGTAGTGAGGCCTTCATGGCTGCTGGTTGTCACCTTGGCCAAGTCATACACCACGGAGTGGGATGCCACCACACAGGGGTAACCAGCGTGGCGAGGCTGTCACAGCTGTCGGGTGTCATCTTGGCCCGTCCACGCCATGCACAGCTGGGTGCCACCTCATTCTAGCCACCCACGTGGCAAGTCATCTCAGTCACCATGTTTCACTTTGGCCCCATCACTCTAGGCCGGGTGGGGTGCGACAACACATGTGCTACCCCCATGGTGAGGCAGTAACAGCCATAGTGTTTTACCTCATCCCCATGACACCATGCCCAGTGGGGTGTCATCTCTTGTGTGCCATCCATGTGGCAAGCCCATCATGGCTGCCGGGTGTCACCTCAGCCCGATCACACCCTACCTGGCAGGGCTAACCTCATGCATGCCACCCACATTGCAAGTCCAATGTGGTCGCTGTGTCATGTCAACCCAGTCACACCACACCATGCAGGATACCAAATCACATGGGTCACCTGTGTTGTGAGGCCATCACAGCCACTGAGTGTCACCTCGGCCTGGGTACACCTTGCCCATTGGGATGTCACCTAGCATGTGCCTCCCACATGGTGCAGCACTCACGGCCACCAATTTCCAGCCCCGTCACTCCCTGACCAGAAGAATGTCACCTCGACATAGGACCTGCATGGCAAGGTGGTCACACCACTGGGTGTCACGTCTGCATGGTCACATCCCACCCCGCAGGTTGCCACCTGGCAAAGGTCAACTGCATGGTGAAGCTGTCATGGCTGCCAGATGTCTCCTCTGCCTGAGCACACAATGCCTGGTGGGGAGCCACCATGCACAGATCACCCACGTGATGAGGCCCTCACAGCTGCCGGGTGTCACCTTGGTTGCTTTACCCACCACCCAGTGGGGTACCACCTCGTATGGGTGACCTGCATGGAGAAGCCATCACTGCCACTGGGTGACAGCTTAGCTCAGTCACACCATGTCTTGTGGGGAGCCACCTCACTTGGGTCACCCATGTGGTGAGGCTGTCATAGCCATGGGATGTCAACTTGACCCCTTCATAGCTTTCACAGCAGGTTGCCACCACGCTGGAGCCACCTAAGAGGCAAGGGATCATGACCACCACGTGTCATCTCAGCCATGTCACACCCCTCCAGGCAAGGTGCTACCTCACCCATGTCACCAGCATGGTGAGGCTACCAAGGCCACGAGGTGTCACCTAAGCCCACTCAGACACTGCCTGATGGGGTGCTACATAGTGCATGCTACTCACATGGCTAGGCCATCATGGCCACTGGGTGTCACTTCAGCCCCATCATTCCCCGCCCTGCCAGGTGCCACCTTGATGTGCCACCTGCATAGCTAGGCAATCACACCACTAGGTGCCACCTTGTCCCTGTGACACCACACCTGGCACCATGTCATCTCTTGTGTGTCCCCCATGTAGTGAGGCCATCACGGCCACTGGGTGTCACCTCTTCCTGGTCAATACCCACCTGCCAGGGTGTCAACTAGCATGTGCTTCCCTCAGGACGAGACCATCACAGCCACCAGGTGTCACCTCAGCCCGATCACACACTGCACAGTGGGGTGTCACCTTGTGCATGCCACCTGTGCTGCAAGTCTGTCTTGGTCAAAGTGTGTCACCTCAACCCGGGCATACCCCACCATGTGAGATGCCACCTCGCATGGTTACTCACGTTGTGAGCACCTCTATGCCACCAGATGTCACCTTGGCCTGGTTACACCCTGCCAGGCAGGGTGCCAGCTCATGTGGGTCACCCATGTGGTGAGGTCCTCATGGCCACTGGGCATCACCTTGGACCAGTCACACACCACCTAACGGGGTGCCAGTTTGCAAGGGTCACCCATGTGATGTGGCTCTCACAGCTGCTGTGGATCACTTTGGCCTGCTCACACTGCAGCCTGCAGGGTGCAATCTCACACTTGCTACGATTGTGGCGAGGCTGTCATGGCCGCCAGGTGTCCCCTTGGCCTGGTCACAACCCACACAGCATGGTGCCACCTCTTGCAGGACACCCATGTGGCAAGGCCATCTTGCTGCCGGGTGTCACCTCAGCTTGGTCACAACCTGCCCAGCAGGAAGACACCTAGTATAGGTCACCAGGGTTGCGAGGCTGTCACAGCCACAGGGTGTCCATTGGCCCCATCGCACCTTGCCTGGCAGGGTGCTACCATGTGTGTGCCACCCAAGTGGTGAGGCCATCACAGCCACCAGGTGCCACCTCAGCCCTGTAACACCCCACCTGGTGGGGTGCAACCTTGCACTTGCCACCCATGGTGCTGGGCCATCACAGCACCATGTGTCTCCTTGGCACCCTTACACCCTGCCCAGAGTGGTGGCACTTTGCAGGTTCCACCCACATTGCAAGGCCATTATGGCTGCTGGGTGTCACTTCAGCCCCACCACACCCTGCCTGGTGGGGTGTCAACTCATGTGATTCACCCACGTGGTGAGGCCATCAGGGATATCAGGCCTCACCTCAGCCCAGGCACATCCACCCTGTGGGGTGCCACCTTACATGTGTAAGCCATGTGGTGAGGCCGTCAGTGTTGCCAGGTCTCACCTCAGCCCAGGGACACCATGGCCGGCCAGGAGCCACTTCGTGCATGCCACCCACATGGCAAGGCCATGAAGGCCACGGGGTGTCACCTAGAATTATAAAACACAGCCCAACAGTGTACCACCTTGTGCATGCCATGCATGTGGTGATGCTGTCATGACAATCAGGTAACACCTTGAATTGGGCACACCCCATCAGGCAGGGTGCCATCTCGTGAGGGTAACCTGGGTTGCTAGGCCCTCTCGGCCACCAGGTGGCCCCTAGGCCCATGCAAACCCCACCCACCAGAGTGCCATCTCACAAGGGTCACACTTGTGGCATTGCCCTCACAGCAACAGGCTGTCACCTAGGCCCAGGCACATCCAGCCAAACAGGGTGCCACCGCGCATGTGTCAGCCATGTGGTGAGGCTGTAATGGCTGCCAGATGTCACCTCAGCTCAGTCACACCCTGTCCGGCAACAAGCCACCTCACATGGGTCATCCGTGTTGAGAGGCTGTCACAATCATGGGGTGTCGATTGGCCCCATCACACCCTGCTGGCAGGGTGCCACATCATGCATACCACCCAAGTGCTGAGGCCATTATGGTCACAAGGTGTAACCTTGGTCCAGTAACACCCCACCCAGATGGGTGCACCCTTGCCCTTGTCACACACATAGCTGCACCGTCAAAGCCACCGGGTGTCACCTAGACCCCCTCACATCCCACCTGCGGTGTGCCACTTTGCATGTGCCACCCATGTTGCAAGGCCATTATGGCTGCCAGATGTCACCTCAGATCCATCACACCCCACCTAGCAGGGTGCCACCTCACATCAGTCACCCACGTGCTGAGGCCATCAGGGCTGCCAGGTGTCACATCCACCTGGGCATATCCACCCAGTGGGGTGCCACCTCACATAGGTAACCCATGTGGCAAGTACATCATAGCTGCTGGCTGTCACCTCAGACCAGGCACATGCCACCTGATGGGGAGCCACTTTGCACCTGTCACCCGAGTGGCAAGGCCATCACAGAAGCTGTGTTTGACCTTGGCCTGGGCACATGCCGCCTGGTGGGATGCCACCACACCAGGGTCACCTATGTGGTGAGGCTGACATTCCATTGGGTTTCACCTCAGCCCAGTCACACATCACCTGGGGGCTGCCACCTCGCATGGGTCACCCACATGTTGATGCCCTCATGAATGCTGGGATTCACTTTCGCCAGGGCACACACCAACTGGAGGAGTGCCACATACTGTGGTGCATCTGCCTGATGAGGCCTGCATGGCAGCTGGGTGTCACCTAGACCTGGGCACTCCCCACCCATCACGGTGACACTTCGCACATGCCACCAGCATGGCGATGAGGTCAGGAGGCCGAGTTTCACCTCGGCTACTTCACAACCTGCCCAGTGGGGAGCCACATCATGCAGGTGATGCACATGGCAAGACCCTCATGGCCAGGGTGTCACTTAGGCCTGGTAACACCCTGCCCCACAGAGTGCCACTTCACACATATCACCCATGAGGCAAGGCCGTAATGGTCACTGGGTGTCACCTTGGCCCAGTTACACACTGCCTGGCTGTGTGCCACCATGTGTGGGTCTCCCGTGTGGCTAGGCCTTCATGCCCACTGGGTTTCACCTCAGAACTGGCACAACCCGCCCAGCTGGGTGCAACCTGATGTGGGTCACCCACGTATTGAGGCCATAATGGAAGTGGGGTTTGACCTTGGCCTGGGCAAATCCCACCCTGAGGGATGCCACTCCACATGTGCCATCTGCATGGTGAGGCCACCATGGCCACCAGGTGTCACCTCGGCCTTGGGTCACTCTGCCCAGTGGAGAGCAACCTCATGCATGCCACCCATGTGGTGAGGCCTTGTACAGGTCACCTGCATGGTGAGGCCATCACAGCCACCAGGTGTCACTTTGGCACAGTCATGTGCTGCCCAACAGGTGGCCACATCACACTGGTCATCCACGTGGTAAGGCTGTCATGGCCCCTGAGTGTCACCTTGGCCTGGGCACACGCAACCCAGTGGGGTGCCACCCATGTGGTGAGGCCATCACAGAACCTGTGTTTGACCTTGGCCCAGAAACACCTGCCCAGTGGGGTTCCAGCCTGCCAGGGTCACCCATGTGGTGAGGCCAACACACTGCCAGGTGTCACCTAGGCCTGGGCACACCCCACCTGGTGGGATGCTCCATCTCATTGGTCACCCGCATGTTGAGCACACTACTGTGGCCTGGTGGAACCTCTGCCCCATCACTCCCTACCTGGTGGGGTGCTACCTCGTACAGGCCACCCGCATGGCAAGGCCGTAACAACCACCAGGTGTCACCTCAGCCCCATTGTACTCCACCCATCAGGGTGCCACCTCACACGGGTCACCTGTGAGGCAAACCCATCATGGCCACCAGGTGTCACATCAGTCCTGTCAAACCCCACCAGGTCAGGTACCACCTGACATATGTCACCAGCATGGCAAGGTCATCATGACCATGGTGTGTCACCTCAGCCCCATAACACACCACCTGGCAGGGTGAAACCTTGCATGAGCCACCCGGGTGGTGAAGACATCACAGCCACTGAGTGTCAAAATGGCCCAGACACACACCTCATGGTGGAATGCCACCTCATGCAGGTCACCCATGTGGTGTGGCCGTCACAGCCACCATGTGTCACCTCGGCCCCAACTCTCCCTACCTGATGGGGTGCTACCTCACATGTGCCACCCACATGACAATGCAGTCACAGCCACTAGCTGTCACCTCATCCCCATGACACCACACCTGGTGGGGTGTCATCTCTTGCATGCCACCCATGTGATGAGGACACCACAGCCACCAGGTGTCACCTTAGCTCAATCACACTCTGTCCTCCAGTGTGTCACCTCATGCAAGCCACCCGTGTTGTGAGTCCATCACTGTCATCAGGTGTCACCTCAACCCAGGTGCACCTCGCCGTGTGCAATGCCACTTTGCACGAGTCACCTGAAATGTGAGGCCATCATGGCTGCCAGGTGTCACCTAGGCCTGGGCACACCCCACCTGGTGGGATGCTACATCTCATTGGTCACCCGCATGTTGAGGACATTACAGTGGCCTGCTGGAACCTCGGCCCCATCACTCCCTACCTGGTGGGGTGCTACCTCGTACATGCCACCCACATGGCAAGGCCGTCACAGCCACAAGGTGTCACCTCAGCCTGGTCACACCCACCCCAGTGGAGTGTCACCTTACACATGCCACCCATATTGCTCATCTGTCACACCAACCATGTGTCACCTCAACCTGGGTGCACCCCACCCAGCACTGGTAACCCACCTTGCAGGGCAATCACAGCAGCCAGGTGACACCTGGGCATGGGCACACCCCACCCAGCAGGATACCACCTCATGCGGGTCACCAGTGTGTTGAGGCCCTCACGGCAGCCATGTTTCACCTAGGCCTGGGCACACCCCACCCAGTGGGGTTTCAACTCACGAATGTCACCCATGTAGTGAGGCCTTCATGGCTGCTGGTTGTCACCTTGGCCAAGTCATACACCACGGAGTGGGATGCCACCACACAGGGGTAACCAGCGTGGCGAGGCTGTCACAGCTGTCGGGTGTCATCTTGGCCCGTCCACGCCATGCACAGCTGGGTGCCACCTCATTCTAGCCACCCACGTGGCAAGTCATCTCAGTCACCATGTTTCACTTTGGCCCCATCACTCTAGGCCGGGTGGGGTGCGACAACACATGTGCTACCCCCATGGTGAGGCAGTAACAGCCATAGTGTTTTACCTCATCCCCATGACACCATGCCCAGTGGGGTGTCATCTCTTGTGTGCCATCCATGTGGCAAGCCCATCATGGCTGCCGGGTGTCACCTCAGCCCGATCACACCCTACCTGGCAGGGCTAACCTCATGCATGCCACCCACATTGCAAGTCCAATGTGGTCGCTGTGTCATGTCAACCCAGTCACACCACACCATGCAGGATACCAAATCACATGGGTCACCTGTGTTGTGAGGCCATCACAGCCACTGAGTGTCACCTCGGCCTGGGTACACCTTGCCCATTGGGATGTCACCTAGCATGTGCCTCCCACATGGTGCAGCACTCACGGCCACCAATTTCCAGCCCCGTCACTCCCTGACCAGAAGAATGTCACCTCGACATAGGACCTGCATGGCAAGGTGGTCACACCACTGGGTGTCACGTCTGCATGGTCACATCCCACCCCGCAGGTTGCCACCTGGCAAAGGTCAACTGCATGGTGAAGCTGTCATGGCTGCCAGATGTCTCCTCTGCCTGAGCACACAATGCCTGGTGGGGAGCCACCATGCACAGATCACCCACGTGATGAGGCCCTCACAGCTGCCGGGTGTCACCTTGGTTGCTTTACCCACCACCCAGTGGGGTACCACCTCGTATGGGTGACCTGCATGGAGAAGCCATCACTGCCACTGGGTGACAGCTTAGCTCAGTCACACCATGTCTTGTGGGGAGCCACCTCACTTGGGTCACCCATGTGGTGAGGCTGTCATAGCCATGGGATGTCAACTTAACCCCTTCATAGCTTTCACAGCAGGTTGCCACCACGCTGGAGCCACCTAAGAGGCAAGGGATCATGACCACCACGTGTCATCTCAGCCATGTCACACCCCTCCAGGCAAGGTGCTACCTCACCCATGTCACCAGCATGGTGAGGCTACCAAGGCCACGAGGTGTCACCTAAGCCCACTCAGACACTGCCTGATGGGGTGCTACATAGTGCATGCTACTCACATGGCTAGGCCATCATGGCCACTGGGTGTCACTTCAGCCCCATCATTCCCCGCCCTGCCAGGTGCCACCTTGATGTGCCACCTGCATAGCTAGGCAATCACACCACTAGGTGCCACCTTGTCCCTGTGACACCACACCTGGCACCATGTCATCTCTTGTGTGTCCCCCATGTAGTGAGGCCATCACGGCCACTGGGTGTCACCTCTTCCTGGTCAATACCCACCTGCCAGGGTGTCAACTAGCATGTGCTTCCCTCAGGACGAGACCATCACAGCCACCAGGTGTCACCTCAGCCCGATCACACACTGCACAGTGGGGTGTCACCTGGTGCATGCCACCTGTGCTGCAAGTCTGTCTTGGTCAAAGTGTGTCACCTCAACCCGGGCATACCCCACCATGTGAGATGCCACCTCGCATGGTTACTCACGTTGTGAGCACCTCTATGCCACCAGATGTCACCTTGGCCTGGTTACACCCTGCCAGGCAGGGTGCCAGCTCATGTGGGTCACCCATGTGGTGAGGTCCTCATGGCCACTGGGCATCACCTTGGACCAGTCACACACCACCTAACGGGGTGCCAGTTTGCAAGGGTCACCCATGTGATGTGGCTCTCACAGCTGCTGTGGATCACTTTGGCCTGCTCACACTGCAGCCTGCAGGGTGCAATCTCACACTTGCTACGATTGTGGCGAGGCTGTCATGGCCGCCAGGTGTCCCCTTGGCCTGGTCACAACCCACACAGCATGGTGCCACCTCTTGCAGGACACCCATGTGGCAAGGCCATCTTGCTGCCGGGTGTCACCTCAGCTTGGTCACAACCTGCCCAGCAGGAAGACACCTAGTATAGGTCACCAGGGTTGCGAGGCTGTCACAGCCACAGGGTGTCCATTGGCCCCATCGCACCTTGCCTGGCAGGGTGCTACCATGTGTGTGCCACCCAAGTGGTGAGGCCATCACAGCCACCAGGTGCCACCTCAGCCCTGTAACACCCCACCTGGTGGGGTGCAACCTTGCACTTGCCACCCATGGTGCTGGGCCATCACAGCACCATGTGTCTCCTTGGCACCCTTACACCCTGCCCAGAGTGGTGGCACTTTGCAGGTTCCACCCACATTGCAAGGCCATTATGGCTGCTGGGTGTCACTTCAGCCCCACCACACCCTGCCTGGTGGGGTGTCAACTCATGTGATTCACCCACGTGGTGAGGCCATCAGGGATATCAGGCCTCACCTCAGCCCAGGCACATCCACCCTGTGGGGTGCCACCTTACATGTGTAAGCCATGTGGTGAGGCCGTCAGTGTTGCCAGGTCTCACCTCAGCCCAGGGACACCATGGCCGGCCAGGAGCCACTTCGTGCATGCCACCCACATGGCAAGGCCATGAAGGCCACGGGGTGTCACCTAGAATTATAAAACACAGCCCAACAGTGTACCACCTTGTGCATGCCATGCATGTGGTGATGCTGTCATGACAATCAGGTAACACCTTGAATTGGGCACACCCCATCAGGCAGGGTGCCATCTCGTGAGGGTAACCTGGGTTGCTAGGCCCTCTCGGCCACCAGGTGGCCCCTAGGCCCATGCAAACCCCACCCACCAGAGTGCCATCTCACAAGGGTCACACTTGTGGCATTGCCCTCACAGCAACAGGCTGTCACCTAGGCCCAGGCACATCCAGCCAAACAGGGTGCCACCGCGCATGTGTCAGCCATGTGGTGAGGCTGTAATGGCTGCCAGATGTCACCTCAGCTCAGTCACACCCTGCCCGGCAACAAGCCACCTCACATGGGTCATCCGTGTTGAGAGGCTGTCACAATCATGGGGTGTCGATTGGCCCCATCACACCCTGCTGGCAGGGTGCCACATCATGCATACCACCCAAGTGCTGAGGCCATTATGGTCACAAGGTGTAACCTTGGTCCAGTAACACCCCACCCAGATGGGTGCACCCTTGCCCTTGTCACACACATAGCTGCACCGTCAAAGCCACCGGGGGTCACCTAGACCCCCTCACATCCCACCTGCGGTGTGCCACTTTGCATGTGCCACCCATGTTGCAAGGCCATTATGGCTGCCAGATGTCACCTCAGATCCATCACACCCCACCTAGCAGGGTGCCACCTCACATCAGTCACCCACATGCTGAGGCCATCAGGGCTGCCAGGTGTCACATCCACCTGGGCATATCCACCCAGTGGGGTGCCACCTCACATAGGTAACCCATGTGGCAAGTACATCATAGCTGCTGGCTGTCACCTCAGACCAGGCACATGCCACCTGATGGGGAGCCACTTTGCACCTGTCACCCGAGTGGCAAGGCCATCACAGAAGCTGTGTTTGACCTTGGCCAGGGCACATGCCGCCTGGTGGGATGCCACCACACCAGGGTCACCTATGTGGTGAGGCTGACATTCCATTGGGTTTCACCTCAGCCCAGTCACACATCACCTGGGGGCTGCCACCTCGCATGGGTCACCCACATGTTGATGCCCTCATGAATGCTGGGATTCACTTTCGCCAGGGCACACACCAACTGGAGGAGTGCCACATACTGTGGTGCATCTGCCTGATGAGGCCTGCATGGCAGCTGGGTGTCACCTAGACCTGGGCACTCCCCACCCATCACGGTGACACTTCGCACATGCCACCAGCATGGCGATGAGGTCAGGAGGCCGAGTTTCACCTCGGCTACTTCACAACCTGCCCAGTGGGGAGCCACATCATGCAGGTGATGCACATGGCAAGACCCTCATGGCCAGGGTGTCACTTAGGCCTGGTAACACCCTGCCCCACAGAGTGCCACTTCACACATATCACCCATGAGGCAAGGCCGTAATGGTCACTGGGTGTCACCTTGGCCCAGTTACACACTGCCTGGCTGTGTGCCACCATGTGTGGGTCTCCCGTGTGGCTAGGCCTTCATGCCCACTGGGTTTCACCTCAGAACTGGCACAACCCGCCCAGCTGGGTGCAACCTCATGTGGGTCACCCACATATTGAGGCCATAATGGAAGTGGGGTTTGACCTTGGCCTGGGCAAATCCCACCCTGAGGGATGCCACTCCACATGTGCCATCTGCATGGTGAGGCCACCATGGCCACCAGGTGTCACCTCGGCCTTGGGTCACTCTGCCCAGTGGAGAGCAACCTCATGCATGCCACCCATGTGGTGAGGCCTTGTACAGGTCACCTGCATGGTGAGGCCATCACATCCACCAGGTGTCACTTTGGCACAGTCATGTGCTGCCCAACAGGTGGCCACATCACACTGGTCATCCACGTGGTAAGGCTGTCATGGCCCCTGAGTGTCACCTTGGCCTGGGCACACGCAACCCAGTGGGGTGCCACCCATGTGGTGAGGCCATCACAGAACCTGTGTTTGACCTTGGCCCAGAAACACCTGCCCAGTGGGGTTCCAGCCTGCCAGGGTCACCCATGTGGTGAGGCCAACACACTGCCAGGTGTCACCTAGGCCTGGGCACACCCCACCTGGTGGGATGCTCCATCTCATTGGTCACCCGCATGTTGAGCACACTACTGTGGCCTGGTGGAACCTCTGCCCCATCACTCCCTACCTGGTGGGGTGCTACCTCGTACAGGCCACCCGCATGGCAAGGCCGTAACAACCACCAGGTGTCACCTCAGCCCCATTGTACTCCACCCATCAGGGTGCCACCTCACACGGGTCACCTGTGAGGCAAACCCATCATGGCCGCCAGGTGTCACATCAGTCCTGTCAAACCCCACCAGGTCAGGTACCACCTGACATATGTCACCAGCATGGCAAGGTCATCATGACCATGGTGTGTCACCTCAGCCCCATAACACACCACCTGGCAGGGTGAAACCTTGCATGAGCCACCCGGGTGGTGAAGACATCACAGCCACTGAGTGTCAAAATGGCCCAGACACACACCTCATGGTGGAATGCCACCTCATGCAGGTCACCCATGTGGTGTGGCCATCACAGCCACCATGTGTCACCTCGGCCCCAACTCTCCCTACCTGATGGGGTGCTACCTCACATGTGCCACCCACATGACAATGCAGTCACAGCCACTAGCTGTCACCTCATCCCCATGACACCACACCTGGTGGGGTGTCATCTCTTGCATGCCACCCATGTGATGAGGACACCACAGCCACCAGGTGTCACCTTAGCTCAATCACACTCTGTCCTCCAGTGTGTCACCTCATGCAAGCCACCCGTGTTGTGAGTCCATCACTGTCATCAGGTGTCACCTCAACCCAGGTGCACCTCGCCGTGTGCAATGCCACTTTGCACGAGTCACCTGAAATGTGAGGCCATCATGGCTGCCAGGTGTCACCTAGGCCTGGGCACACCCCACCTGGTGGGATGCTACATCTCATTGGTCACCCGCATGTTGAGGACATTACAGTGGCCTGCTGGAACCTCGGCCCCATCACTCCCTACCTGGTGGGGTGCTACCTCGTACATGCCACCCACATGGCAAGGCCGTCACAGCCACAAGGTGTCACCTCAGCCTGGTCACACCCACCCCAGTGGAGTGTCACCTTACACATGCCACCCATATTGCTCATCTGTCACACCAACCATGTGTCACCTCAACCTGGGTGCACCCCACCCAGCACTGGTAACCCACCTTGCAGGGCAATCACAGCAGCCAGGTGACACCTGGGCATGGGCACACCCCACCCAGCAGGATACCACCTCATGCGGGTCACCAGTGTGTTGAGGCCCTCACGGCAGCCATGTTTCACCTAGGCCTGGGCACACCCCACCCAGTGGGGTTTCAACTCACGAATGTCACCCATGTAGTGAGGCCTTCATGGCTGCTGGTTGTCACCTTGGCCAAGTCATACACCACGGAGTGGGATGCCACCACACAGGGGTAACCAGCGTGGCGAGGCTGTCACAGCTGTCGGGTGTCATCTTGGCCCGTCCACGCCATGCACAGCTGGGTGCCACCTCATTCTAGCCACCCACGTGGCAAGTCATCTCAGTCACCATGTTTCCCTTTGGCCCCATCACTCTAGGCCGGGTGGGGTGCGACAACACATGTGCTACCCCCATGGTGAGGCAGTAACAGCCATAGTGTTTTACCTCATCCCCATGACACCATGCCCAGTGGGGTGTCATCTCTTGTGTGCCATCCATGTGGCAAGCCCATCATGGCTGCCGGGTGTCACCTCAGCCCGATCACACCCTACCTGGCAGGGCTAACCTCATGCATGCCACCCACATTGCAAGTCCAATGTGGTCGCTGTGTCATGTCAACCCAGTCACACCACACCATGCAGGATACCAAATCACATGGGTCACCTGTGTTGTGAGGCCATCACAGCCACTGAGTGTCACCTCGGCCTGGGTACACCTTGCCCATTGGGATGTCACCTAGCATGTGCCTCCCACATGGTGCAGCACTCACGGCCACCAATTTCCAGCCCCGTCACTCCCTGACCAGAAGAATGTCACCTCGACATAGGACCTGCATGGCAAGGTGGTCACACCACTGGGTGTCACGTCTGCATGGTCACATCCCACCCCGCAGGTTGCCACCTGGCAAAGGTCAACTGCATGGTGAAGCTGTCATGGCTGCCAGATGTCTCCTCTGCCTGAGCACACAATGCCTGGTGGGGAGCCACCATGCACAGATCACCCACGTGATGAGGCCCTCACAGCTGCCGGGTGTCACCTTGGTTGCTTTACCCACCACCCAGTGGGGTACCACCTCGTATGGGTGACCTGCATGGAGAAGCCATCACTGCCACTGGGTGACAGCTTAGCTCAGTCACACCATGTCTTGTGGGGAGCCACCTCACTTGGGTCACCCATGTGGTGAGGCTGTCATAGCCATGGGATGTCAACTTGACCCCTTCATAGCTTTCACAGCAGGTTGCCACCACGCTGGAGCCACCTAAGAGGCAAGGGATCATGACCACCACGTGTCATCTCAGCCATGTCACACCCCTCCAGGCAAGGTGCTACCTCACCCATGTCACCAGCATGGTGAGGCTACCAAGGCCACGAGGTGTCACCTAAGCCCACTCAGACACTGCCTGATGGGGTGCTACATAGTGCATGCTACTCACATGGCTAGGCCATCATGGCCACTGGGTGTCACTTCAGCCCCATCATTCCCCGCCCTGCCAGGTGCCACCTTGATGTGCCACCTGCATAGCTAGGCAATCACACCACTAGGTGCCACCTTGTCCCTGTGACACCACACCTGGCACCATGTCATCTCTTGTGTGTCCCCCATGTAGTGAGGCCATCACGGCCACTGGGTGTCACCTCTTCCTGGTCAATACCCACCTGCCAGGGTGTCAACTAGCATGTGCTTCCCTCAGGACGAGAGTATCACAGCCACCAGGTGTCACCTCAGCCCGATCACACACTGCACAGTGGGGTGTCACCTTGTGCATGCCACCTGTGCTGCAAGTCTGTCTTGGTCAAAGTGTGTCACCTCAACCCGGGCATACCCCACCATGTGAGATGCCACCTCGCATGGTTACTCACGTTGTGAGCACCTCTATGCCACCAGATGTCACCTTGGCCTGGTTACACCCTGCCAGGCAGGGTGCCAGCTCATGTGGGTCACCCATGTGGTGAGGTCCTCATGGCCACTGGGCATCACCTTGGACCAGTCACACACCACCTAACGGGGTGCCAGTTTGCAAGGGTCACCCATGTGATGTGGCTCTCACAGCTGCTGTGGATCACTTTGGCCTGCTCACACTGCAGCCTGCAGGGTGCAATCTCACACTTGCTACGATTGTGGCGAGGCTGTCATGGCCGCCAGGTGTCCCCTTGGCCTGGTCACAACCCACACAGCATGGTGCCACCTCTTGCAGGACACCCATGTGGCAAGGCCATCTTGCTGCCGGGTGTCACCTCAGCTTGGTCACAACCTGCCCAGCAGGAAGACACCTAGTATAGGTCACCAGGGTTGCGAGGCTGTCACAGCCACAGGGTGTCCATTGGCCCCATCGCACCTTGCCTGGCAGGGTGCTACCATGTGTGTGCCACCCAAGTGGTGAGGCCATCACAGCCACCAGGTGCCACCTCAGCCCTGTAACACCCCACCTGGTGGGGTGCAACCTTGCACTTGCCACCCATGGTGCTGGGCCATCACAGCACCATGTGTCTCCTTGGCACCCTTACACCCTGCCCAGAGTGGTGGCACTTTGCAGGTTCCACCCACATTGCAAGGCCATTATGGCTGCTGGGTGTCACTTCAGCCCCACCACACCCTGCCTGGTGGGGTGTCAACTCATGTGATTCACCCACGTGGTGAGGCCATCAGGGATATCAGGCCTCACCTCAGCCCAGGCACATCCACCCTGTGGGGTGCCACCTTACATGTGTAAGCCATGTGGTGAGGCCGTCAGTGTTGCCAGGTCTCACCTCAGCCCAGGGACACCATGGCCGGCCAGGAGCCACTTCGTGCATGCCACCCACATGGCAAGGCCATGAAGGCCACGGGGTGTCACCTAGAATTATAAAACACAGCCCAACAGTGTACCACCTTGTGCATGCCATGCATGTGGTGATGCTGTCATGACAATCAGGTAACACCTTGAATTGGGCACACCCCATCAGGCAGGGTGCCATCTCGTGAGGGTAACCTGGGTTGCTAGGCCCTCTCGGCCACCAGGTGGCCCCTAGGCCCATGCAAACCCCACCCACCAGAGTGCCATCTCACAAGGGTCACACTTGTGGCATTGCCCTCACAGCAACAGGCTGTCACCTAGGCCCAGGCACATCCAGCCAAACAGGGTGCCACCGCGCATGTGTCAGCCATGTGGTGAGGCTGTAATGGCTGCCAGATGTCACCTCAGCTCAGTCACACCCTGCCCGGCAACAAGCCACCTCACATGGGTCATCCGTGTTGAGAGGCTGTCACAATCATGGGGTGTCGATTGGCCCCATCACACCCTGCTGGCAGGGTGCCACATCATGCATACCACCCAAGTGCTGAGGCCATTATGGTCACAAGGTGTAACCTTGGTCCAGTAACACCCCACCCAGATGGGTGCACCCTTGCCCTTGTCACACACATAGCTGCACCGTCAAAGCCACCGGGGGTCACCTAGACCCCCTCACATCCCACCTGCGGTGTGCCACTTTGCATGTGCCACCCATGTTGCAAGGCCATTATGGCTGCCAGATGTCACCTCAGATCCATCACACCCCACCTAGCAGGGTGCCACCTCACATCAGTCACCCACGTGCTGAGGCCATCAGGGCTGCCAGGTGTCACATCCACCTGGGCATATCCACCCAGTGGGGTGCCACCTCACATAGGTAACCCATGTGGCAAGTACATCATAGCTGCTGGCTGTCACCTCAGACCAGGCACATGCCACCTGATGGGGAGCCACTTTGCACCTGTCACCCGAGTGGCAAGGCCATCACAGAAGCTGTGTTTGACCTTGGCCAGGGCACATGCCGCCTGGTGGGATGCCACCACACCAGGGTCACCTATGTGGTGAGGCTGACATTCCATTGGGTTTCACCTCAGCCCAGTCACACATCACTTGGGGGCTGCCACCTCGCATGGGTCACCCACATGTTGATGCCCTCATGAATGCTGGGATTCACTTTCGCCAGGGCACACACCAACTGGAGGAGTGCCACATACTGTGGTGCATCTGCCTGATGAGGCCTGCATGGCAGCTGGGTGTCACCTAGACCTGGGCACTCCCCACCCATCACGGTGACACTTCGCACATGCCACCAGCATGGCGATGAGGTCAGGAGGCCGAGTTTCACCTCGGCTACTTCACAACCTGCCCAGTGGGGAGCCACATCATGCAGGTGATGCACATGGCAAGACCCTCATGGCCAGGGTGTCACTTAGGCCTGGTAACACCCTGCCCCACAGAGTGCCACTTCACACATATCACCCATGAGGCAAGGCCGTAATGGTCACTGGGTGTCACCTTGGCCCAGTTACACACTGCCTGGCTGTGTGCCACCATGTGTGGGTCTCCCGTGTGGCTAGGCCTTCATGCCCACTGGGTTTCACCTCAGAACTGGCACAACCCGCCCAGCTGGGTGCAACCTCATGTGGGTCACCCACGTATTGAGGCCATAATGGAAGTGGGGTTTGACCTTGGCCTGGGCAAATCCCACCCTGAGGGATGCCACTCCACATGTGCCATCTGCATGGTGAGGCCACCATGGCCACCAGGTGTCACCTCGGCCTTGGGTCACTCTGCCCAGTGGAGAGCAACCTCATGCATGCCACCCATGTGGTGAGGCCTTGTACAGGTCACCTGCATGGTGAGGCCATCACATCCACCAGGTGTCACTTTGGCACAGTCATGTGCTGCCCAACAGGTGGCCACATCACACTGGTCATCCACGTGGTAAGGCTGTCATGGCCCCTGAGTGTCACCTTGGCCTGGGCACACACAACCCAGTGGGGTGCCACCCATGTGGTGAGGCCATCACAGAACCTGTGTTTGACCTTGGCCCAGAAACACCTGCCCAGTGGGGTTCCAGCCTGCCAGGGTCACCCATGTGGTGAGGCCAACACACTGCCAGGTGTCACCTAGGCCTGGGCACACCCCACCTGGTGGGATGCTCCATCTCATTGGTCACCCGCATGTTGAGCACACTACTGTGGCCTGGTGGAACCTCTGCCCCATCACTCCCTACCTGGTGGGGTGCTACCTCGTACAGGCCACCCGCATGGCAAGGCCGTAACAACCACCAGGTGTCACCTCAGCCCCATTGTACTCCACCCATCAGGGTGCCACCTCACACGGGTCACCTGTGAGGCAAACCCATCATGGCCGCCAGGTGTCACATCAGTCCTGTCAAACCCCACCAGGTCAGGTACCACCTGACATATGTCACCAGCATGGCAAGGTCATCATGACCATGGTGTGTCACCTCAGCCCCATAACACACCACCTGGCAGGGTGAAACCTTGCATGAGCCACCCGGGTGGTGAAGACATCACAGCCACTGAGTGTCAAAATGGCCCAGACACACACCTCATGGTGGAATGCCACCTCATGCAGGTCACCCATGTGGTGTGGCCGTCACAGCCACCATGTGTCACCTCGGCCCCAACTCTCCCTACCTGATGGGGTGCTACCTCACATGTGCCACCCACATGACAATGCAGTCACAGCCACTAGCTGTCACCTCATCCCCATGACACCACACCTGGTGGGGTGTCATCTCTTGCATGCCACCCATGTGATGAGGACACCACAGCCACCAGGTGTCACCTTAGCTCAATCACACTCTGTCCTCCAGTGTGTCACCTCATGCAAGCCACCCGTGTTGTGAGTCCATCACTGTCATCAGGTGTCACCTCAACCCAGGTGCACCTCACCGTGTGCAATGCCACTTTGCACGAGTCACCTGAAATGTGAGGCCATCATGGCTGCCAGGTGTCACCTAGGCCTGGGCACACCCCACCTGGTGGGATGCTACATCTCATTGGTCACCCGCATGTTGAGGACATTACAGTGGCCTGCTGGAACCTCGGCCCCATCACTCCCTACCTGGTGGGGTGCTACCTCGTACATGCCACCCACATGGCAAGGCCGTCACAGCCACAAGGTGTCACCTCAGCCTGGTCACACCCACCCCAGTGGAGTGTCACCTTACACATGCCACCCATATTGCTCATCTGTCACACCAACCATGTGTCACCTCAACCTGGGTGCACCCCACCCAGCACTGGTAACCCACCTTGCAGGGCAATCACAGCAGCCAGGTGACACCTGGGCATGGGCACACCCCACCCAGCAGGATACCACCTCATGCGGGTCACCAGTGTGTTGAGGCCCTCACGGCAGCCATGTTTCACCTAGGCCTGGGCACACCCCACCCAGTGGGGTTTCAACTCACGAATGTCACCCATGTAGTGAGGCCTTCATGGCTGCTGGTTGTCACCTTGGCCAAGTCATACACCACGGAGTGGGATGCCACCACACAGGGGTAACCAGCGTGGCGAGGCTGTCACAGCTGTCGGGTGTCATCTTGGCCCGTCCACGCCATGCACAGCTGGGTGCCACCTCATTCTAGCCACCCACGTGGCAAGTCATCTCAGTCACCATGTTTCACTTTGGCCCCATCACTCTAGGCCGGGTGGGGTGCGACAACACATGTGCTACCCCCATGGTGAGGCAGTAACAGCCATAGTGTTTTACCTCATCCCCATGACACCATGCCCAGTGGGGTGTCATCTCTTGTGTGCCATCCATGTGGCAAGCCCATCATGGCTGCCGGGTGTCACCTCAGCCCGATCACACCCTACCTGGCAGGGCTAACCTCATGCATGCCACCCACATTGCAAGTCCAATGTGGTCGCTGTGTCATGTCAACCCAGTCACACCACACCATGCAGGATACCAAATCACATGGGTCACCTGTGTTGTGAGGCCATCACAGCCACTGAGTGTCACCTCGGCCTGGGTACACCTTGCCCATTGGGATGTCACCTAGCATGTGCCTCCCACATGGTGCAGCACTCACGGCCACCAATTTCCAGCCCCGTCACTCCCTGACCAGAAGAATGTCACCTCGACATAGGACCTGCATGGCAAGGTGGTCACACCACTGGGTGTCACGTCTGCATGGTCACATCCCACCCCGCAGGTTGCCACCTGGCAAAGGTCAACTGCATGGTGAAGCTGTCATGGCTGCCAGATGTCTCCTCTGCCTGAGCACACAATGCCTGGTGGGGAGCCACCATGCACAGATCACCCACGTGATGAGGCCCTCACAGCTGCCGGGTGTCACCTTGGTTGCTTTACCCACCACCCAGTGGGGTACCACCTCGTATGGGTGACCTGCATGGAGAAGCCATCACTGCCACTGGGTGACAGCTTAGCTCAGTCACACCATGTCTTGTGGGGAGCCACCTCACTTGGGTCACCCATGTGGTGAGGCTGTCATAGCCATGGGATGTCACCTTGACCCCTTCATAGCTTTCACAGCAGGTTGCCACCACGCTGGAGCCACCTAAGAGGCAAGGGATCATGACCACCACGTGTCATCTCAGCCATGTCACACCCCTCCAGGCAAGGTGCTACCTCACCCATGTCACCAGCATGGTGAGGCTACCAAGGCCACGAGGTGTCACCTAAGCCCACTCAGACACTGCCTGATGGGGTGCTACATAGTGCATGCTACTCACATGGCTAGGCCATCATGGCCACTGGGTGTCACTTCAGCCCCATCATTCCCCGCCCTGCCAGGTGCCACCTTGATGTGCCACCTGCATAGCTAGGCAATCACACCACTAGGTGCCACCTTGTCCCTGTGACACCACACCTGGCACCATGTCATCTCTTGTGTGTCCCCCATGTAGTGAGGCCATCACGGCCACTGGGTGTCACCTCTTCCTGGTCAATACCCACCTGCCAGGGTGTCAACTAGCATGTGCTTCCCTCAGGACGAGACCATCACAGCCACCAGGTGTCACCTCAGCCCGATCACACACTGCACAGTGGGGTGTCACCTTGTGCATGCCACCTGTGCTGCAAGTCTGTCTTGGTCAAAGTGTGTCACCTCAACCCGGGCATACCCCACCATGTGAGATGCCACCTCGCATGGTTACTCACGTTGTGAGCACCTCTATGCCACCAGATGTCACCTTGGCCTGGTTACACCCTGCCAGGCAGGGTGCCAGCTCATGTGGGTCACCCATGTGGTGAGGTCCTCATGGCCACTGGGCATCACCTTGGACCAGTCACACACCACCTAACGGGGTGCCAGTTTGCAAGGGTCACCCATGTGATGTGGCTCTCACAGCTGCTGTGGATCACTTTGGCCTGCTCACACTGCAGCCTGCAGGGTGCAATCTCACACTTGCTACGATTGTGGCGAGGCTGTCATGGCCGCCAGGTGTCCCCTTGGCCTGGTCACAACCCACACAGCATGGTGCCACCTCTTGCAGGACACCCATGTGGCAAGGCCATCTTGCTGCCGGGTGTCACCTCAGCTTGGTCACAACCTGCCCAGCAGGAAGACACCTAGTATAGGTCACCAGGGTTGCGAGGCTGTCACAGCCACAGGGTGTCCATTGGCCCCATCGCACCTTGCCTGGCAGGGTGCTACCATGTGTGTGCCACCCAAGTGGTGAGGCCATCACAGCCACCAGGTGCCACCTCAGCCCTGTAACACCCCACCTGGTGGGGTGCAACCTTGCACTTGCCACCCATGGTGCTGGGCCATCACAGCACCATGTGTCTCCTTGGCACCCTTACACCCTGCCCAGAGTGGTGGCACTTTGCAGGTTCCACCCACATTGCAAGGCCATTATGGCTGCTGGGTGTCACTTCAGCCCCACCACACCCTGCCTGGTGGGGTGTCAACTCATGTGATTCACCCACGTGGTGAGGCCATCAGGGATATCAGGCCTCACCTCAGCCCAGGCACATCCACCCTGTGGGGTGCCACCTTACATGTGTAAGCCATGTGGTGAGGCCGTCAGTGTTGCCAGGTCTCACCTCAGCCCAGGGACACCATGGCCGGCCAGGAGCCACTTCGTGCATGCCACCCACATGGCAAGGCCATGAAGGCCACGGGGTGTCACCTAGAATTATAAAACACAGCCCAACAGTGTACCACCTTGTGCATGCCATGCATGTGGTGATGCTGTCATGACAATCAGGTAACACCTTGAATTGGGCACACCCCATCAGGCAGGGTGCCATCTCGTGAGGGTAACCTGGGTTGCTAGGCCCTCTCGGCCACCAGGTGGCCCCTAGGCCCATGCAAACCCCACCCACCAGAGTGCCATCTCACAAGGGTCACACTTGTGGCATTGCCCTCACAGCAACAGGCTGTCACCTAGGCCCAGGCACATCCAGCCAAACAGGGTGCCACCGCGCATGTGTCAGCCATGTGGTGAGGCTGTAATGGCTGCCAGATGTCACCTCAGCTCAGTCACACCCTGTCCGGCAACAAGCCACCTCACATGGGTCATCCGTGTTGAGAGGCTGTCACAATCATGGGGTGTCGATTGGCCCCATCACACCCTGCTGGCAGGGTGCCACATCATGCATACCACCCAAGTGCTGAGGCCATTATGGTCACAAGGTGTAACCTTGGTCCAGTAACACCCCACCCAGATGGGTGCACCCTTGCCCTTGTCACACACATAGCTGCACCGTCAAAGCCACCGGGTGTCACCTAGACCCCCTCACATCCCACCTGCGGTGTGCCACTTTGCATGTGCCACCCATGTTGCAAGGCCATTATGGCTGCCAGATGTCACCTCAGATCCATCACACCCCACCTAGCAGGGTGCCACCTCACATCAGTCACCCACGTGCTGAGGCCATCAGGGCTGCCAGGTGTCACATCCACCTGGGCATATCCACCCAGTGGGGTGCCACCTCACATAGGTAACCCATGTGGCAAGTACATCATAGCTGCTGGCTGTCACCTCAGACCAGGCACATGCCACCTGATGGGGAGCCACTTTGCACCTGTCACCCGAGTGGCAAGGCCATCACAGAAGCTGTGTTTGACCTTGGCCTGGGCACATGCCGCCTGGTGGGATGCCACCACACCAGGGTCACCTATGTGGTGAGGCTGACATTCCATTGGGTTTCACCTCAGCCCAGTCACACATCACCTGGGGGCTGCCACCTCGCATGGGTCACCCACATGTTGATGCCCTCATGAATGCTGGGATTCACTTTCGCCAGGGCACACACCAACTGGAGGAGTGCCACATACTGTGGTGCATCTACCTGATGAGGCCTGCATGGCAGCTGGGTGTCACCTAGACCTGGGCACTCCCCACCCATCACGGTGACACTTCGCACATGCCACCAGCATGGCGATGAGGTCAGGAGGCCGAGTTTCACCTCGGCTACTTCACAACCTGCCCAGTGGGGAGCCACATCATGCAGGTGATGCACATGGCAAGACCCTCATGGCCAGGGTGTCACTTAGGCCTGGTAACACCCTGCCCCACAGAGTGCCACTTCACACATATCACCCATGAGGCAAGGCCGTAATGGTCACTGGGTGTCACCTTGGCCCAGTTACACACTGCCTGGCTGTGTGCCACCATGTGTGGGTCTCCCGTGTGGCTAGGCCTTCATGCCCACTGGGTTTCACCTCAGAACTGGCACAACCCGCCCAGCTGGGTGCAACCTCATGTGGGTCACCCACGTATTGAGGCCATAATGGAAGTGGGGTTTGACCTTGGCCTGGGCAAATCCCACCCTGAGGGATGCCACTCCACATGTGCCATCTGCATGGTGAGGCCACCATGGCCACCAGGTGTCACCTCGGCCTTGGGTCACTCTGCCCAGTGGAGAGCAACCTCATGCATGCCACCCATGTGGTGAGGCCTTGTACAGGTCACCTGCATGGTGAGGCCATCACAGCCACCAGGTGTCACTTTGGCACAGTCATGTGCTGCCCAACAGGTGGCCACATCACACTGGTCATCCACGTGGTAAGGCTGTCATGGCCCCTGAGTGTCACCTTGGCCTGGGCACACGCAACCCAGTGGGGTGCCACCCATGTGGTGAGGCCATCACAGAACCTGTGTTTGACCTTGGCCCAGAAACACCTGCCCAGTGGGGTTCCAGCCTGCCAGGGTCACCCATGTGGTGAGGCCAACACACTGCCAGGTGTCACCTAGGCCTGGGCACACCCCACCTGGTGGGATGCTCCATCTCATTGGTCACCCGCATGTTGAGCACACTACTGTGGCCTGGTGGAACCTCTGCCCCATCACTCCCTACCTGGTGGGGTGCTACCTCGTACAGGCCACCCGCATGGCAAGGCCGTAACAACCACCAGGTGTCACCTCAGCCCCATTGTACTCCACCCATCAGGGTGCCACCTCACACGGGTCACCTGTGAGGCAAACCCATCATGGCCGCCAGGTGTCACATCAGTCCTGTCAAACCCCACCAGGTCAGGTACCACCTGACATATGTCACCAGCATGGCAAGGTCATCATGACCATGGTGTGTCACCTCAGCCCCATAACACACCACCTGGCAGGGTGAAACCTTGCATGAGCCACCCGGGTGGTGAAGACATCACAGCCACTGAGTGTCAAAATGGCCCAGACACACACCTCATGGTGGAATGCCACCTCATGCAGGTCACCCATGTGGTGTGGCCGTCACAGCCACCATGTGTCACCTCGGCCCCAACTCTCCCTACCTGATGGGGTGCTACCTCACATGTGCCACCCACATGACAATGCAGTCACAGCCACTAGCTGTCACCTCATCCCCATGACACCACACCTGGTGGGGTGTCATCTCTTGCATGCCACCCATGTGATGAGGACACCACAGCCACCAGGTGTCACCTTAGCTCAATCACACTCTGTCCTCCAGTGTGTCACCTCATGCAAGCCACCCGTGTTGTGAGTCCATCACTGTCATCAGGTGTCACCTCAACCCAGGTGCACCTCACCGTGTGCAATGCCACTTTGCACGAGTCACCTGAAATGTGAGGCCATCATGGCTGCCAGGTGTCACCTAGGCCTGGGCACACCCCACCTGGTGGGATGCTACATCTCATTGGTCACCCGCATGTTGAGGACATTACAGTGGCCTGCTGGAACCTCGGCCCCATCACTCCCTACCTGGTGGGGTGCTACCTCGTACATGCCACCCACATGGCAAGGCCGTCACAGCCACAAGGTGTCACCTCAGCCTGGTCACACCCACCCCAGTGGAGTGTCACCTTACACATGCCACCCATATTGCTCATCTGTCACACCAACCATGTGTCACCTCAACCTGGGTGCACCCCACCCAGCACTGGTAACCCACCTTGCAGGGCAATCACAGCAGCCAGGTGACACCTGGGCATGGGCACACCCCACCCAGCAGGATACCACCTCATGCGGGTCACCAGTGTGTTGAGGCCCTCACGGCAGCCATGTTTCACCTAGGCCTGGGCACACCCCACCCAGTGGGGTTTCAACTCACGAATGTCACCCATGTAGTGAGGCCTTCATGGCTGCTGGTTGTCACCTTGGCCAAGTCATACACCATGGAGTGGGATGCCACCACACAGGGGTAACCAGCGTGGCGAGGCTGTCACAGCTGTCGGGTGTCATCTTGGCCCGTCCACGCCATGCACAGCTGGGTGCCACCTCATTCTAGCCACCCACGTGGCAAGTCATCTCAGTCACCATGTTTCACTTTGGCCCCATCACTCTAGGCCGGGTGGGGTGCGACAACACATGTGCTACCCCCATGGTGAGGCAGTAACAGCCATAGTGTTTTACCTCATCCCCATGACACCATGCCCAGTGGGGTGTCATCTCTTGTGTGCCATCCATGTGGCAAGCCCATCATGGCTGCCGGGTGTCACCTCAGCCCGATCACACCCTACCTGGCAGGGCTAACCTCATGCATGCCACCCACATTGCAAGTCCAATGTGGTCGCTGTGTCATGTCAACCCAGTCACACCACACCATGCAGGATACCAAATCACATGGGTCACCTGTGTTGTGAGGCCATCACAGCCACTGAGTGTCACCTCGGCCTGGGTACACCTTGCCCATTGGGATGTCACCTAGCATGTGCCTCCCACATGGTGCAGCACTCACGGCCACCAATTTCCAGCCCCGTCACTCCCTGACCAGAAGAATGTCACCTCGACATAGGACCTGCATGGCAAGGTGGTCACACCACTGGGTGTCACGTCTGCATGGTCACATCCCACCCCGCAGGTTGCCACCTGGCAAAGGTCAACTGCATGGTGAAGCTGTCATGGCTGCCAGATGTCTCCTCTGCCTGAGCACACAATGCCTGGTGGGGAGCCACCATGCACAGATCACCCACGTGATGAGGCCCTCACAGCTGCCGGGTGTCACCTTGGTTGCTTTACCCACCACCCAGTGGGGTACCACCTCGTATGGGTGACCTGCATGGAGAAGCCATCACTGCCACTGGGTGACAGCTTAGCTCAGTCACACCATGTCTTGTGGGGAGCCACCTCACTTGGGTCACCCATGTGGTGAGGCTGTCATAGCCATGGGATGTCACCTTGACCCCTTCATAGCTTTCACAGCAGGTTGCCACCACGCTGGAGCCACCTAAGAGGCAAGGGATCATGACCACCACGTGTCATCTCAGCCATGTCACACCCCTCCAGGCAAGGTGCTACCTCACCCATGTCACCAGCATGGTGAGGCTACCAAGGCCACGAGGTGTCACCTAAGCCCACTCAGACACTGCCTGATGGGGTGCTACATAGTGCATGCTACTCACATGGCTAGGCCATCATGGCCACTGGGTGTCACTTCAGCCCCATCATTCCCCGCCCTGCCAGGTGCCACCTTGATGTGCCACCTGCATAGCTAGGCAATCACACCACTAGGTGCCACCTTGTCCCTGTGACACCACACCTGGCACCATGTCATCTCTTGTGTGTCCCCCATGTAGTGAGGCCATCACGGCCACTGGGTGTCACCTCTTCCTGGTCAATACCCACCTGCCAGGGTGTCAACTAGCATGTGCTTCCCTCAGGACGAGACCATCACAGCCACCAGGTGTCACCTCAGCCCGATCACACACTGCACAGTGGGGTGTCACCTTGTGCATGCCACCTGTGCTGCAAGTCTGTCTTGGTCAAAGTGTGTCACCTCAACCCGGGCATACCCCACCATGTGAGATGCCACCTCGCATGGTTACTCACGTTGTGAGCACCTCTATGCCACCAGATGTCACCTTGGCCTGGTTACACCCTGCCAGGCAGGGTGCCAGCTCATGTGGGTCACCCATGTGGTGAGGTCCTCATGGCCACTGGGCATCACCTTGGACCAGTCACACACCACCTAACGGGGTGCCAGTTTGCAAGGGTCACCCATGTGATGTGGCTCTCACAGCTGCTGTGGATCACTTTGGCCTGCTCACACTGCAGCCTGCAGGGTGCAATCTCACACTTGCTACGATTGTGGCGAGGCTGTCATGGCCGCCAGGTGTCCCCTTGGCCTGGTCACAACCCACACAGCATGGTGCCACCTCTTGCAGGACACCCATGTGGCAAGGCCATCTTGCTGCCGGGTGTCACCTCAGCTTGGTCACAACCTGCCCAGCAGGAAGACACCTAGTATAGGTCACCAGGGTTGCGAGGCTGTCACAGCCACAGGGTGTCCATTGGCCCCATCGCACCTTGCCTGGCAGGGTGCTACCATGTGTGTGCCACCCAAGTGGTGAGGCCATCACAGCCACCAGGTGCCACCTCAGCCCTGTAACACCCCACCTGGTGGGGTGCAACCTTGCACTTGCCACCCATGGTGCTGGGCCATCACAGCACCATGTGTCTCCTTGGCACCCTTACACCCTGCCCAGAGTGGTGGCACTTTGCAGGTTCCACCCACATTGCAAGGCCATTATGGCTGCTGGGTGTCACTTCAGCCCCACCACACCCTGCCTGGTGGGGTGTCAACTCATGTGATTCACCCACGTGGTGAGGCCATCAGGGATATCAGGCCTCACCTCAGCCCAGGCACATCCACCCTGTGGGGTGCCACCTTACATGTGTAAGCCATGTGGTGAGGCCGTCAGTGTTGCCAGGTCTCACCTCAGCCCAGGGACACCATGGCCGGCCAGGAGCCACTTCGTGCATGCCACCCACATGGCAAGGCCATGAAGGCCACGGGGTGTCACCTAGAATTATAAAACACAGCCCAACAGTGTACCACCTTGTGCATGCCATGCATGTGGTGATGCTGTCATGACAATCAGGTAACACCTTGAATTGGGCACACCCCATCAGGCAGGGTGCCATCTCGTGAGGGTAACCTGGGTTGCTAGGCCCTCTCGGCCACCAGGTGGCCCCTAGGCCCATGCAAACCCCACCCACCAGAGTGCCATCTCACAAGGGTCACACTTGTGGCATTGCCCTCACAGCAACAGGCTGTCACCTAGGCCCAGGCACATCCAGCCAAACAGGGTGCCACCGCGCATGTGTCAGCCATGTGGTGAGGCTGTAATGGCTGCCAGATGTCACCTCAGCTCAGTCACACCCTGTCCGGCAACAAGCCACCTCACATGGGTCATCCGTGTTGAGAGGCTGTCACAATCATGGGGTGTCGATTGGCCCCATCACACCCTGCTGGCAGGGTGCCACATCATGCATACCACCCAAGTGCTGAGGCCATTATGGTCACAAGGTGTAACCTTGGTCCAGTAACACCCCACCCAGATGGGTGCACCCTTGCCCTTGTCACACACATAGCTGCACCGTCAAAGCCACCGGGTGTCACCTAGACCCCCTCACATCCCACCTGCGGTGTGCCACTTTGCATGTGCCACCCATGTTGCAAGGCCATTATGGCTGCCAGATGTCACCTCAGATCCATCACACCCCACCTAGCAGGGTGCCACCTCACATCAGTCACCCACGTGCTGAGGCCATCAGGGCTGCCAGGTGTCACATCCACCTGGGCATATCCACCCAGTGGGGTGCCACCTCACATAGGTAACCCATGTGGCAAGTACATCATAGCTGCTGGCTGTCACCTCAGACCAGGCACATGCCACCTGATGGGGAGCCACTTTGCACCTGTCACCCGAGTGGCAAGGCCATCACAGAAGCTGTGTTTGACCTTGGCCTGGGCACATGCCGCCTGGTGGGATGCCACCACACCAGGGTCACCTATGTGGTGAGGCTGACATTCCATTGGGTTTCACCTCAGCCCAGTCACACATCACCTGGGGGCTGCCACCTCGCATGGGTCACCCACATGTTGATGCCCTCATGAATGCTGGGATTCACTTTCGCCAGGGCACACACCAACTGGAGGAGTGCCACATACTGTGGTGCATCTACCTGATGAGGCCTGCATGGCAGCTGGGTGTCACCTAGACCTGGGCACTCCCCACCCATCACGGTGACACTTCGCACATGCCACCAGCATGGCGATGAGGTCAGGAGGCCGAGTTTCACCTCGGCTACTTCACAACCTGCCCAGTGGGGAGCCACATCATGCAGGTGATGCACATGGCAAGACCCTCATGGCCAGGGTGTCACTTAGGCCTGGTAACACCCTGCCCCACAGAGTGCCACTTCACACATATCACCCATGAGGCAAGGCCGTAATGGTCACTGGGTGTCACCTTGGCCCAGTTACACACTGCCTGGCTGTGTGCCACCATGTGTGGGTCTCCCGTGTGGCTAGGCCTTCATGCCCACTGGGTTTCACCTCAGAACTGGCACAACCCGCCCAGCTGGGTGCAACCTCATGTGGGTCACCCACGTATTGAGGCCATAATGGAAGTGGGGTTTGACCTTGGCCTGGGCAAATCCCACCCTGAGGGATGCCACTCCACATGTGCCATCTGCATGGTGAGGCCACCATGGCCACCAGGTGTCACCTCGGCCTTGGGTCACTCTGCCCAGTGGAGAGCAACCTCATGCATGCCACCCATGTGGTGAGGCCTTGTACAGGTCACCTGCATGGTGAGGCCATCACAGCCACCAGGTGTCACTTTGGCACAGTCATGTGTGGCCCAACAGGTGGCCACATCACACTGGTCATCCACGTGGTAAGGCTGTCATGGCCCCTGAGTGTCACCTTGGCCTGGGCACACGCAACCCAGTGGGGTGCCACCCATGTGGTGAGGCCATCACAGAACCTGTGTTTGACCTTGGCCCAGAAACACCTGCCCAGTGGGGTTCCAGCCTGCCAGGGTCACCCATGTGGTGAGGCCAACACACTGCCAGGTGTCACCTAGGCCTGGGCACACCCCACCTGGTGGGATGCTCCATCTCATTGGTCACCCGCATGTTGAGCACACTACTGTGGCCTGGTGGAACCTCTGCCCCATCACTCCCTACCTGGTGGGGTGCTACCTCGTACAGGCCACCCGCATGGCAAGGCCGTAACAACCACCAGGTGTCACCTCAGCCCCATTGTACTCCACCCATCAGGGTGCCACCTCACACGGGTCACCTGTGAGGCAAACCCATCATGGCCACCAGGTGTCACATCAGTCCTGTCAAACCCCACCAGGTCAGGTACCACCTGACATATGTCACCAGCATGGCAAGGTCATCATGACCATGGTGTGTCACCTCAGCCCCATAACACACCACCTGGCAGGGTGAAACCTTGCATGAGCCACCCGGGTGGTGAAGACATCACAGCCACTGAGTGTCAAAATGGCCCAGACACACACCTCATGGTGGAATGCCACCTCATGCAGGTCACCCATGTGGTGTGGCCGTCACAGCCACCATGTGTCACCTCGGCCCCAACTCTCCCTACCTGATGGGGTGCTACCTCACATGTGCCACCCACATGACAATGCAGTCACAGCCACTAGCTGTCACCTCATCCCCATGACACCACACCTGGTGGGGTGTCATCTCTTGCATGCCACCCATGTGATGAGGACACCACAGCCACCAGGTGTCACCTTAGCTCAATCACACTCTGTCCTCCAGTGTGTCACCTCATGCAAGCCACCCGTGTTGTGAGTCCATCACTGTCATCAGGTGTCACCTCAACCCAGGTGCACCTCGCCGTGTGCAATGCCACTTTGCACGAGTCACCTGAAATGTGAGGCCATCATGGCTGCCAGGTGTCACCTAGGCCTGGGCACACCCCACCTGGTGGGATGCTACATCTCATTGGTCACCCACATGTTGAGGACATTACAGTGGCCTGCTGGAACCTCGGCCCCATCACTCCCTACCTGGTGGGGTGCTACCTCGTACATGCCACCCACATGGCAAGGCCGTCACAGCCACAAGGTGTCACCTCAGCCTGGTCACACCCACCCCAGTGGAGTGTCACCTTACACATGCCACCCATATTGCTCATCTGTCACACCAACCATGTGTCACCTCAACCTGGGTGCACCCCACCCAGCACTGGTAACCCACCTTGCAGGGCAATCACAGCAGCCAGGTGACACCTGGGCATGGGCACACCCCACCCAGCAGGATACCACCTCATGCGGGTCACCAGTGTGTTGAGGCCCTCACGGCAGCCATGTTTCACCTAGGCCTGGGCACACCCCACCCAGTGGGGTTTCAACTCACGAATGGCACCCATGTAGTGAGGCCTTCATGGCTGCTGGTTGTCACCTTGGCCAAGTCATACACCACGGAGTGGGATGCCACCACACAGGGGTAACCAGCGTGGCGAGGCTGTCACAGCTGTCGGGTGTCATCTTGGCCCGTCCACGCCATGCACAGCTGGGTGCCACCTCATTCTAGCCACCCACGTGGCAAGTCATCTCAGTCACCATGTTTCACTTTGGCCCCATCACTCTAGGCCGGGTGGGGTGCGACAACACATGTGCTACCCCCATGATGAGGCAGTAACAGCCATAGTGTTTTACCTCATCCCCATGACACCATGCCCAGTGGGGTGTCATCTCTTGTGTGCCATCCATGTGGCAAGCCCATCATGGCTGCCGGGTGTCACCTCAGCCCGATCACACCCTACCTGGCAGGGCTAACCTCATGCATGCCACCCACATTGCAAGTCCAATGTGGTCGCTGTGTCATGTCAACCCAGTCACACCACACCATGCAGGATACCAAATCGCATGGGTCACCTGTGTTGTGAGGCCATCACAGCCACTGAGTGTCACCTCGGCCTGGGTACACCTCGCCCATTGGGATGTCACCTAGCATGTGCCTCCCACATGGTGCAGCACTCACGGCCACCAATTTCCAGCCCCGTCACTCCCTGACCAGAAGAATGTCACCTCGACATAGGACCTGCATGGCAAGGTGGTCACACCACTGGGTGTCACGTCTGCATGGTCACATCCCACCCCGCAGGTTGCCACCTGACAAAGGTCAACTGCATGGTGAAGCTGTCATGGCTGCCAGATGTCTCCTCTGCCTGAGCACACAATGCCTGGTGGGGAGCCACCATGCACAGATCACCCACGTGATGAGGCCCTCACAGCTGCCGGGTGTCACCTTGGTTGCTTTACCCACCACCCAGTGGGGTACCACCTCGTATGGGTGACCTGCATGGAGAAGCCATCACTGCCACTGGGTGACAGCTTAGCTCAGTCACACCATGTCTTGTGGGGAGCCACCTCACTTGGGTCACCCATGTGGTGAGGCTGTCATAGCCATGGGATGTCACCTTGACCCCTTCATAGCTTTCACAGCAGGTTGCCACCACGCTGGAGCCACCTAAGAGGCAAGGGATCATGACCACCACGTGTCATCTCAGCCATGTCACACCCCTCCAGGCAAGGTGCTACCTCACCCATGTCACCAGCATGGTGAGGCTACCAAGGCCACGAGGTGTCACCTAAGCCCACTCAGACACTGCCTGATGGGGTGCTACATAGTGCATGCTACTCACATGGCTAGGCCATCATGGCCACTGGGTGTCACTTCAGCCCCATCATTCCCCACCCTGCCAGCTGCCACCATGATGTGCCACCTGCATAGCTAGGCAATCACACCACTAGGTGCCACCTTGTCCCTGTGACACCACACCTGGCACCATGTCATCTCTTGTGTGTCCCCCATGTAGTGAGGCCATCACGGCCACTGGGTGTCACCTCTTCCTGGTCAATACCCACCTGCCAGGGTGTCAACTAGCATGTGCTTCCCTCAGGACGAGACCATCACAGCCACCAGGTGTCACCTCAGCCCGATCACACACTGCACAGTGGGGTGGCACCTGGTGCATGCCACCTGTGCTGCAAGTCTGTCTTGGTCAAAGTGTGTCACCTCAACCCGGGCATACCCCACCATGTGAGATGCCACCTCGCATGGTTACTCACGTTGTGAGCACCTCTATGCCACCAGATGTCACCTTGGCCTGGTTACACCCTGCCAGGCAGGGTGCCAGCTCATGTGGGTCACCCATGTGGTGAGGTCCTCATGGCCACTGGGCATCACCTTGGACCAGTCACACACCACCTAATGGGGTGCCAGTTTGCAAGGGTCACCCATGTGATGTGGCTCTCACAGCTGCTGTGGATCACTTTGGCCTGCTCACACTGCAGCCTGCAGGGTGCAATCTCACACTTGCTACGATTGTGGCGAGGCTGTCATGGCCGCCAGGTGTCCCCTTGGCCTGGTCACAACCCACACAGCATGGTGCCACCTCTTGCAGGTCACCCATGTGGCAAGGCCATCTTGCTGCCGGGTGTCACCTCAGCTTGGTCACAACCTGCCCAGCAGGAAGACACCTAGTATAGGTCACCAGGGTTGCGAGGCTGTCACAGCCACAGGGTGTCCATTGGCCCCATCGCACCTTGCCTGGCAGGGTGCTACCATGTGTGTGCCACCCAAGTGGTGAGGCCATCACAGCCACCAGGTGCCACCTCAGCCCTGTAACACCCCACCTGGTGGGGTGCAACCTTGCACTTGCCACCCATGGTGCTGGGCCATCACAGCACCATGTGTCTCCTTGGCACCCTTACACCCTGCCCAGAGTGGTGGCACTTTGCAGGTTCCACCCACATTGCAAGGCCATTATGGCTGCTGGGTGTCACTTCAGCCCCACCACACCCTGCCTGGTGGGGTGTCAACTCATGTGATTCACCCATGTGGTGAGGCCATCAGGGATATCAGGCCTCACCTCAGCCCAGGCACATCCACCCTGTGGGGTGCCACCTTACATGTGTAAGCCATGTGGTGAGGCCGTCAGTGTTGCCAGGTCTCACCTCAGCCCAGGGACACCATGGCCGGCCAGGAGCCACTTCGTGCATGCCACCCACATGGCAAGGCCATGAAGGCCACGGGGTGTCACCTAGAATTATAAAACACAGCCCAACAGTGTACCACCTTGTGCATGCCATGCATGTGGTGATGCTGTCATGACAATCAGGTAACACCTTGAATTGGGCACACCCCATCAGGCAGGGTGCCATCTCGTGAGGGTAACCTGGGTTGCTAGGCCCTCTCGGCCACCAGGTGGCCCCTAGGCCCATGCAAACCCCACCCACCAGAGTGCCATCTCACAAGGGTCACACTTGTGGCATTTCCCTCACAGCAACAGGCTGTCACCTAGGCCCAGGCACATCCAGCCAAACAGGGTGCCACCGCGCATGTGTCAGCCATGTGGTGAGGCTGTAATGGCTGCCAGATGTCACCTCAGCTCAGTCACACCCTGCCCGGCAACAAGCCACCTCACATGGGTCATCCGTGTTGAGAGGCTGTCACAATCATGGGGTGTTGATTGGCCCCATCACACCCTGCTGGCAGGGTGCCACATCATGCATACCACCCAAGTGCTGAGGCCATTATGGTCACAAGGTGTAACCTTGGTCCAGTAACACCCCACCCAGATGGGTGCACCCTTGCCCTTGTCACACACATAGCTGCACCGTCAAAGCCACCGGGTGTCACCTAGACCCCCTCACATCCCACCTGCGGTGTGCCACTTTGCATGTGCCACCCATGTTGCAAGGCCATTATGGCTGCCAGATGTCACCTCAGATCCATCACACCCCACCTAGCAGGGTGCCACCTCACATCAGTCACCCACGTGCTGAGGCCATCAGGGCTGCCAGGTGTCACATCCACCTGGGCATATCCACCCAGTGGGGTGCCACCTCACATAGGTAACCCATGTGGCAAGTACATCATAGCTGCTGGCTGTCACCTCAGACCAGGCACATGCCACCTGATGGGGAGCCACTTTGCACCTGTCACCCGAGTGGCAAGGCCATCACAGAAGCTGTGTTTGACCTTGGCCAGGGCACATGCCGCCTGGTGGGATGCCACCACACCAGGGTCACCTATGTGGTGAGGCTGACATTCCATTGGGTTTCACCTCAGCCCAGTCACACATCACCTGGGGGCTGCCACCTCGCATGGGTCACCCACATGTTGATGCCCTCATGAATGCTGGGATTCACTTTCGCCAGGGCACACACCAACTGGAGGAGTGCCACATACTGTGGTGCATCTGCCTGATGAGGCCTGCATGGCAGCTGGGTGTCACCTAGACCTGGGCACTCCCCACCCATCACGGTGACACTTTGCACATGCCACCAGCATGGCGATGAGGTCAGGAGGCCGAGTTTCACCTCGGCTACTTCACAACCTGCCCAGTGGGGAGCCACATCATGCAGGTGATGCACATGGCAAGACCCTCATGGCCAGGGTGTCACTTAGGCCTGGTAACACCCTGCCCCACAGAGTGCCACTTCACACATATCACCCATGAGGCAAGGCCGTAATGGTCACTGGGTGTCACCTTGGCCCAGTTACACACTGCCTGGCTGTGTGCCACCATGTGTGGGTCTCCCGTGTGGCTAGGCCTTCATGCCCACTGGGTTTCACCTCAGAACTGGCACAACCCGCCCAGCTGGGTGCAACCTCATGTGGGTCACCCACGTATTGAGGCCATAATGGAAGTGGGGTTTGACCTTGGCCTGGGCAAATCCCACCCTGAGGGATGCCACTCCACATGTGCCATCTGCATGGTGAGGCCACCATGGCCACCAGGTGTCACCTCGGCCTTGGGTCACTCTGCCCAGTGGAGAGCAACCTCATGCATGCCACCCATGTGGTGAGGCCTTGTACAGGTCACCTGCATGGTGAGGCCATCACATCCACCAGGTGTCACTTTGGCACAGTCATGTGCTGCCCAACAGGTGGCCACATCACACTGGTCATCCACGTGGTAAGGCTGTCATGGCCCCTGAGTGTCACCTTGGCCTGGGCACACGCAACCCAGTGGGGTGCCACCCATGTGGTGAGGCCATCACAGAACCTGTGTTTGACCTTGACCCAGAAACACCTGCCCAGTGGGGTTCCAGCCTGCCAGGGTCACCCATGTGGTGAGGCCAACACACTGCCAGGTGTCACCTAGGCCTGGGCACACCCCACCTGGTGGGATGCTCCATCTCATTGGTCACCCGCATGTTGAGCACACTACTGTGGCCTGGTGGAACCTCTGCCCCATCACTCCCTACCTGGTGGGGTGCTACCTCGTACAGGCCACCCGCATGGCAAGGCCGTAACAACCACCAGGTGTCACCTCAGCCCCATTGTACTCCACCCATCAGGGTGCCACCTCACACGGGTCACCTGTGAGGCAAACCCATCATGGCCGCCAGGTGTCACATCAGTCCTGTCAAACCCCACCAGGTCAGGTACCACCTGACATATGTCACCAGCATGGCAAGGTCATCATGACCATGGTGTGTCACCTCAGCCCCATAACACACCACCTGGCAGGGTGAAACCTTGCATGAGCCACCCGGGTGGTGAAGACATCACAACCACTGAGTGTCAAAATGGCCCAGACACACACCTCATGGTGGAATGCCACCTCATGCAGGTCACCCATGTGGTGTGGCCGTCACAGACACCATGTGTCACCTCGGCCCCAACTCTCCCTACCTGATGGGGTGCTACCTCACATGTGCCACCCACATGACAATGCAGTCACAGCCACTAGCTGTCACCTCATCCCCATGACACCACACCTGGTGGGGTGTCATCTCTTGCATGCCACCCATGTGATGAGGACACCACAGCCACCAGGTGTCACCTTAGCTCAATCACACTCTGTCCTCCAGTGTGTCACCTCATGCAAGCCACCCGTGTTGTGAGTCCATCACTGTCATCAGGTGTCACCTCAACCCAGGTGCACCTCACCGTGTGCAATGCCACTTTGCACGAGTCACCTGAAATGTGAGGCCATCATGGCTGCCAGGTGTCACCTAGGCCTGGGCACACCCCACCTGGTGGGATGCTACATCTCATTGGTCACCCGCATGTTGAGGACATTACAGTGGCCTGCTGGAACCTCGGCCCCATCACTCCCTACCTGGTGGGGTGCTACCTCGTACATGCCACCCACATGGCAAGGCCGTCACAGCCACAAGGTGTCACCTCAGCCTGGTCACACCCACCCCAGTGGAGTGTCACCTTACACATGCCACCCATATTGCTCATCTGTCACACCAACCATGTGTCACCTCAACCTGGGTGCACCCCACCCAGCACTGGTAACCCACCTTGCAGGGCAATCACAGCAGCCAGGTGACACCTGGGCATGGGCACACCCCACCCAGCAGGATGCCACCTCATGCGGGTCACCAGTGTGTTGAGGCCCTCACGGCAGCCATGTTTCACCTAGGCCTGGGCACACCCCACCCAGTGGGGTTTCAACTCACGAATGGCACCCATGTAGTGAGGCCTTCATGGCTGCTGGTTGTCACCTTGGCCAAGTCATACACCACGGAGTGGGATGCCACCACACAGGGGTAACCAGCGTGGCGAGGCTGTCACAGCTGTCGGGTGTCATCTTGGCCCGTCCACGCCATGCACAGCTGGGTGCCACCTCATTCTAGCCACCCACGTGGCAAGTCATCTCAGTCACCATGTTTCACTTTGGCCCCATCACTCTAGGCCGGGTGGGGTGCGACAACACATGTGCTACCCCCATGATGAGGCAGTAACAGCCATAGTGTTTTACCTCATCCCCATGACACCATGCCCAGTGGGGTGTCATCTCTTGTGTGCCATCCATGTGGCAAGCCCATCATGGCTGCCGGGTGTCACCTCAGCCCGATCACACCCTACCTGGCAGGGCTAACCTCATGCATGCCACCCACATTGCAAGTCCAATGTGGTCGCTGTGTCATGTCAACCCAGTCACACCACACCATGCAGGATACCAAATCGCATGGGTCACCTGTGTTGTGAGGCCATCACAGCCACTGAGTGTCACCTCGGCCTGGGTACACCTCGCCCATTGGGATGTCACCTAGCATGTGCCTCCCACATGGTGCAGCACTCACGGCCACCAATTTCCAGCCCCGTCACTCCCTGACCAGAAGAATGTCACCTCGACATAGGACCTGCATGGCAAGGTGGTCACACCACTGGGTGTCACGTCTGCATGGTCACATCCCACCCCGCAGGTTGCCACCTGACAAAGGTCAACTGCATGGTGAAGCTGTCATGGCTGCCAGATGTCTCCTCTGCCTGAGCACACAATGCCTGGTGGGGAGCCACCATGCACAGATCACCCACGTGATGAGGCCCTCACAGCTGCCGGGTGTCACCTTGGTTGCTTTACCCACCACCCAGTGGGGTACCACCTCGTATGGGTGACCTGCATGGAGAAGCCATCACTGCCACTGGGTGACAGCTTAGCTCAGTCACACCATGTCTTGTGGGGAGCCACCTCACTTGGGTCACCCATGTGGTGAGGCTGTCATAGCCATGGGATGTCACCTTGACCCCTTCATAGCTTTCACAGCAGGTTGCCACCACGCTGGAGCCACCTAAGAGGCAAGGGATCATGACCACCACGTGTCATCTCAGCCATGTCACACCCCTCCAGGCAAGGTGCTACCTCACCCATGTCACCAGCATGGTGAGGCTACCAAGGCCACGAGGTGTCACCTAAGCCCACTCAGACACTGCCTGATGGGGTGCTACATAGTGCATGCTACTCACATGGCTAGGCCATCATGGCCACTGGGTGTCACTTCAGCCCCATCATTCCCCACCCTGCCAGCTGCCACCATGATGTGCCACCTGCATAGCTAGGCAATCACACCACTAGGTGCCACCTTGTCCCTGTGACACCACACCTGGCACCATGTCATCTCTTGTGTGTCCCCCATGTAGTGAGGCCATCACGGCCACTGGGTGTCACCTCTTCCTGGTCAATACCCACCTGCCAGGGTGTCAACTAGCATGTGCTTCCCTCAGGACGAGACCATCACAGCCACCAGGTGTCACCTCAGCCCGATCACACACTGCACAGTGGGGTGTCACCTGGTGCATGCCACCTGTGCTGCAAGTCTGTCTTGGTCAAAGTGTGTCACCTCAACCCGGGCATACCCCACCATGTGAGATGCCACCTCGCATGGTTACTCACGTTGTGAGCACCTCTATGCCACCAGATGTCACCTTGGCCTGGTTACACCCTGCCAGGCAGGGTGCCAGCTCATGTGGGTCACCCATGTGGTGAGGTCCTCATGGCCACTGGGCATCACCTTGGACCAGTCACACACCACCTAATGGGGTGCCAGTTTGCAAGGGTCACCCATGTGATGTGGCTCTCACAGCTGCTGTGGATCACTTTGGCCTGCTCACACTGCAGCCTGCAGGGTGCAATCTCACACTTGCTACGATTGTGGCGAGGCTGTCATGGCCGCCAGGTGTCCCCTTGGCCTGGTCACAACCCACACAGCATGGTGCCACCTCTTGCAGGTCACCCATGTGGCAAGGCCATCTTGCTGCCGGGTGTCACCTCAGCTTGGTCACAACCTGCCCAGCAGGAAGACACCTAGTATAGGTCACCAGGGTTGCGAGGCTGTCACAGCCACAGGGTGTCCATTGGCGCCATCGCACCTTGCCTGGCAGGGTGCTACCATGTGTGTGCCACCCAAGTGGTGAGGCCATCACAGCCACCAGGTGCCACCTCAGCCCTGTAACACCCCACCTGGTGGGGTGCAACCTTGCACTTGCCACCCATGGTGCTGGGCCATCACAGCACCATGTGTCTCCTTGGCACCCTTACACCCTGCCCAGAGTGGTGGCACTTTGCAGGTTCCACCCACATTGCAAGGCCATTATGGCTGCTGGGTGTCACTTCAGCCCCACCACACCCTGCCTGGTGGGGTGTCAACTCATGTGATTCACCCACGTGGTGAGGCCATCAGGGATATCAGGCCTCACCTCAGCCCAGGCACATCCACCCTGTGGGGTGCCACCTTACATGTGTAAGCCATGTGGTGAGGCCGTCAGTGTTGCCAGGTCTCACCTCAGCCCAGGGACACCATGGCCGGCCAGGAGCCACTTCGTGCATGCCACCCACATGGCAAGGCCATGAAGGCCACGGGGTGTCACCTAGAATTATAAAACACAGCCCAACAGTGTACCACCTTGTGCATGCCATGCATGTGGTGATGCTGTCATGACAATCAGGTAACACCTTGAATTGGGCACACCCCATCAGGCAGGGTGCCATCTCGTGAGGGTAACCTGGGTTGCTAGGCCCTCTCGGCCACCAGGTGGCCCCTAGGCCCATGCAAACCCCACCCACCAGAGTGCCATCTCACAAGGGTCACACTTGTGGCATTGCCCTCACAGCAACAGGCTGTCACCTAGGCCCAGGCACATCCAGCCAAACAGGGTGCCACCGCGCATGTGTCAGCCATGTGGTGAGGCTGTAATGGCTGCCAGATGTCACCTCAGCTCAGTCACACCCTGCCCGGCAACAAGCCACCTCACATGGGTCATCCGTGTTGAGAGGCTGTCACAATCATGGGGTGTTGATTGGCCCCATCACACCCTGCTGGCAGGGTGCCACATCATGCATACCACCCAAGTGCTGAGGCCATTATGGTCACAAGGTGTAACCTTGGTCCAGTAACACCCCACCCAGATGGGTGCACCCTTGCCCTTGTCACACACATAGCTGCACCGTCAAAGCCACCGGGTGTCACCTAGACCCCCTCACATCCCACCTGCGGTGTGCCACTTTGCATGTGCCACCCATGTTGCAAGGCCATTATGGCTGCCAGATGTCACCTCAGATCCATCACACCCCACCTAGCAGGGTGCCACCTCACATCAGTCACCCACGTGCTGAGGCCATCAGGGCTGCCAGGTGTCACATCCACCTGGGCATATCCACCCAGTGGGGTGCCACCTCACATAGGTAACCCATGTGGCAAGTACATCATAGCTGCTGGCTGTCACCTCAGACCAGGCACATGCCACCTGATGGGGAGCCACTTTGCACCTGTCACCCGAGTGGCAAGGCCATCACAGAAGCTGTGTTTGACCTTGGCCAGGGCACATGCCGCCTGGTGGGATGCCACCACACCAGGGTCACCTATGTGGTGAGGCTGACATTCCATTGGGTTTCACCTCAGCCCAGTCACACATCACCTGGGGGCTGCCACCTCGCATGGGTCACCCACATGTTGATGCCCTCATGAATGCTGGGATTCACTTTCGCCAGGGCACACACCAACTGGAGGAGTGCCACATACTGTGGTGCATCTGCCTGATGAGGCCTGCATGGCAGCTGGGTGTCACCTAGACCTGGGCACTCCCCACCCATCACGGTGACACTTTGCACATGCCACCAGCATGGCGATGAGGTCAGGAGGCCGAGTTTCACCTCGGCTACTTCACAACCTGCCCAGTGGGGAGCCACATCATGCAGGTGATGCACATGGCAAGACCCTCATGGCCAGGGTGTCACTTAGGCCTGGTAACACCCTGCCCCACAGAGTGCCACTTCACACATATCACCCATGAGGCAAGGCCGTAATGGTCACTGGGTGTCACCTTGGCCCAGTTACACACTGCCTGGCTGTGTGCCACCATGTGTGGGTCTCCCGTGTGGCTAGGCCTTCATGCCCACTGGGTTTCACCTCAGAACTGGCACAACCCGCCCAGCTGGGTGCAACCTCATGTGGGTCACCCACGTATTGAGGCCATAATGGAAGTGGGGTTTGACCTTGGCCTGGGCAAATCCCACCCTGAGGGATGCCACTCCACATGTGCCATCTGCATGGTGAGGCCACCATGGCCACCAGGTGTCACCTCGGCCTTGGGTCACTCTGCCCAGTGGAGAGCAACCTCATGCATGCCACCCATGTGGTGAGGCCTTGTACAGGTCACCTGCATGGTGAGGCCATCACATCCACCAGGTGTCACTTTGGCACAGTCATGTGCTGCCCAACAGGTGGCCACATCACACTGGTCATCCACGTGGTAAGGCTGTCATGGCCCCTGAGTGTCACCTTGGCCTGGGCACACGCAACCCAGTGGGGTGCCACCCATGTGGTGAGGCCATCACAGAACCTGTGTTTGACCTTGGCCCAGAAACACCTGCCCAGTGGGGTTCCAGCCTGCCAGGGTCACCCATGTGGTGAGGCCAACACACTGCCAGGTGTCACCTAGGCCTGGGCACACCCCACCTGGTGGGATGCTCCATCTCATTGGTCACCCGCATGTTGAGCACACTACTGTGGCCTGGTGGAACCTCTGCCCCATCACTCCCTACCTGGTGGGGTGCTACCTCGTACAGGCCACCCGCATGGCAAGGCCGTAACAACCACCAGGTGTCACCTCAGCCCCATTGTACTCCACCCATCAGGGTGCCACCTCACACGGGTCACCTGTGAGGCAAACCCATCATGGCCGCCAGGTGTCACATCAGTCCTGTCAAACCCCACCAGGTCAGGTACCACCTGACATATGTCACCAGCATGGCAAGGTCATCATGACCATGGTGTGTCACCTCAGCCCCATAACACACCACCTGGCAGGGTGAAACCTTGCATGAGCCACCCGGGTGGTGAAGACATCACAACCACTGAGTGTCAAAATGGCCCAGACACACACCTCATGGTGGAATGCCACCTCATGCAGGTCACCCATGTGGTGTGGCCGTCACAGACACCATGTGTCACCTCGGCCCCAACTCTCCCTACCTGATGGGGTGCTACCTCACATGTGCCACCCACATGACAATGCAGTCACAGCCACTAGCTGTCACCTCATCCCCATGACACCACACCTGGTGGGGTGTCATCTCTTGCATGCCACCCATGTGATGAGGACACCACAGCCACCAGGTGTCACCTTAGCTCAATCACACTCTGTCCTCCAGTGTGTCACCTCATGCAAGCCACCCGTGTTGTGAGTCCATCACTGTCATCAGGTGTCACCTCAACCCAGGTGCACCTCACCGTGTGCAATGCCACTTTGCACGAGTCACCTGAAATGTGAGGCCATCATGGCTGCCAGGTGTCACCTAGGCCTGGGCACACCCCACCTGGTGGGATGCTACATCTCATTGGTCACCCGCATGTTGAGGACATTACAGTGGCCTGCTGGAACCTCGGCCCCATCACTCCCTACCTGGTGGGGTGCTACCTCGTACATGCCACCCACATGGCAAGGCCGTCACAGCCACAAGGTGTCACCTCAGCCTGGTCACACCCACCCCAGTGGAGTGTCACCTTACACATGCCACCCATATTGCTCATCTGTCACACCAACCATGTGTCACCTCAACCTGGGTGCACCCCACCCAGCACTGGTAACCCACCTTGCAGGGCAATCACAGCAGCCAGGTGACACCTGGGCATGGGCATACCCCACCCAGCAGGATGCCACCTCATGCGGGTCACCAGTGTGTTGAGGCCCTCACGGCAGCCATGTTTCACCTAGGCCTGGGCACACCCCACCCAGTGGGGTTTCAACTCATGAATGGCACCCATGTAGTGAGGCCTTCATGGCTGCTGGTTGTCACCTTGGCCAAGTCATACACCACCCAGTGGGATGCCACCACACAGGGGTAACCAGCGTGGCGAGGCTGTCACAGCTGTCGGGTGTCATCTTGGCCCGTCCACGCCATGCACAGCTGGGTGCCCCCTCATTCTAGCCACCCATGTGGCAAGTCATCTCAGTCACCACGTTTCACTTTGGCCCCATCACTCTAGGCCGGGTGGGGTGCGACAACACATGTGCTACCCCCATGGTGAGGCAGTAACAGCCATAGTGTTTTACCTCATCCCCATGACACCATGCCCAGTGGGGTGTCATCTCTTGTGTGCCATCCATGTGGCAAGCCCATCATGGCTGCCGGGTGTCACCTCAGCCCGATCACACCCTACCTGGCAGGGCTAACCTCATGCATGCCACCCACATTGCAAGTCCAATGTGGTCGCTGTGTCATGTCAACCCAGTCACACCACACCATGCAGGATACCAAATCGCATGGGTCACCTGTGTTGTGAGCCCATCACAGCCACTGAGTGTCACCTCGGCCTGGGTACACCTTGCCCATTGGGATGTCACCTAGCATGTGCCTCCCACATGGTGCAGCACTCACGGCCACCAATTTCCAACCCCGTCACTCCCTGACCAGAAGAATGTCACCTCGACATAGGACTTGCATGGCAAGGTGGTCACACCACTGGGTGTCACGTCTGCATGGTCACATCCCACCCCACAGGTTGCCACCTGACAAAGGTCAACTGCATGGTGAAGCTGTCATGGCTGCCAGATGTCTCCTCTGCCTGAGCACACAATGCCTGGTGGGGAGCCACCATGCACAGATCACCCACGTGATGAGGCCCTCACAGCTGCCGGGTGTTACCTTGGTTGCTTTACCCACCACCCAGTGGGGTACCACCTCGTATGGGTGACCTGCATGGAGAAGCCATCACTGCCACTGGGTGACAGCTTAGCTCAGTCACACCATGTCTTGTGGGGAGCCACCTCACTTGGGTCACCCATGTGGTGAGGCTGTCATAGCCATGGGATGTCAACTTAACCCCTTCATAGCTTTCACAGCAGGTTGCCACCACGCTGGAGCCACCTAAGAGGCAAGGGATCATGACCACCACGTGTCATCTCAGCCATGTCACACCCCTCCAGGCAAGGTGCTACCTCACCCATGTCACCAGCATGGTGAGGCTACCAAGGCCACGAGGTGTCACCTAAGCCCACTCAGACACTGCCTGATGGGGTGCTACATAGTGCATGCTACTCACATGGCTAGGCCATCATGGCCACTGGGTGTCACTTCAGCCCCATCATTCCCCGCCCTGCCAGGTGCCACCTTGATGTGCCACCTGCATAGCTAGGCAATCACACCACTAGGTGCCACCTTGTCCCTGTGACACCACACCTGGCACCATGTCATCTCTTGTGTGTCCCCCATGTAGTGAGGCCATCACGGCCACTGGGTGTCACCTCTTCCTGGTCAATACCCACCTGCCAGGGTGTCAACTAGCATGTGCTTCCCTCAGGACGAGACCATCACAGCCACCAGGTGTCACCTCAGCCCGATCACACACTGCACAGTGGGGTGTCACCTTGTGCATGCCACCTGTGCTGCAAGTCTGTCTTGGTCAAAGTGTGTCACCTCAACCCGGGCATACCCCACCATGTGAGATGCCACCTCGCATGGTTACTCACGTTGTGAGCACCTCTATGCCACCAGATGTCACCTTGGCCTGGTTACACCCTGCCAGGCAGGGTGCCAGCTCATGTGGGTCACCCATGTGGTGAGGTCCTCATGGCCACTGGGCATCACCTTGGACCAGTCACACACCACCTAACGGGGTGCCAGTTTGCAAGGGTCACCCATGTGATGTGGCTCTCACAGCTGCTGTGGATCACTTTGGCCTGCTCACACTGCAGCCTGCAGGGTGCAATCTCACACTTGCTACGATTGTGGCGAGGCTGTCATGGCCGCCAGGTGTCCCCTTGGCCTGGTCACAACCCACACAGCATGGTGCCACCTCTTGCAGGTCACCCATGTGGCAAGGCCATCTTGCTGCCGGGTGTCACCTCAGCTTGGTCACAACCTGCCCAGCAGGAAGACACCTAGTATAGGTCACCAGGGTTGCGAGGCTGTCACAGCCACAGGGTGTCCATTGGCCCCATCGCACCTTGCCTGGCAGGGTGCTACCATGTGTGTGCCACCCAAGTGGTGAGGCCATCACAGCCACCAGGTGCCACCTCAGCCCTGTAACACCCCACCTGGTGGGGTGCAACCTTGCACTTGCCACCCATGGTGCTGGGCCATCACAGCACCATGTGTCTCCTTGGCACCCTTACACCCTGCCCAGAGTGGTGGCACTTTGCAGGTTCCACCCACATTGCAAGGCCATTATGGCTGCTGGGTGTCACTTCAGCCCCACCACACCCTGCCTGGTGGGGTGTCAACTCATGTGATTCACCCACGTGGTGAGGCCATCAGGGATATCAGGCCTCACCTCAGCCCAGGCACATCCACCCTGTGGGGTGCCACCTTACATGTGTAAGCCATGTGGTGAGGCCGTCAGTGTTGCCAGGTCTCACCTCAGCCCAGGGACACCATGGCCGGCCAGGAGCCACTTCGTGCATGCCACCCACATGGCAAGGCCATGAAGGCCACGGGGTGTCACCTAGAATTATAAAACACAGCCCAACAGTGTACCACCTTGTGCATGCCATGCATGTGGTGATGCTGTCATGACAATCAGGTAACACCTTGAATTGGGCACACCCCATCAGGCAGGGTGCCATCTTGTGAGGGTAACCTGGGTTGCTAGGCCCTCTCGGCCACCAGGTGGCCCCTAGGCCCATGCAAACCCCACCCACCAGAGTGCCATCTCACAAGGGTCACACTTGTGGCATTGCCCACACAGCAACAGGCTGTCACCTAGGCCCAGGCACATCCAGCCAAACAGGGTGCCACCGCGCATGTGTCAGCCATGTGGTGAGGCTGTAATGGCTGCCAGATGTCACCTCAGCTCAGTCACACCCTGCCCGGCAACAAGCCACCTCACATGGGTCATCCGTGTTGAGAGGCTGTCACAATCATGGGGTGTCGATTGGCCCCATCACACCCTGCTGGCAGGGTGCCACATCATGCATACCACCCAAGTGCTGAGGCCATTATGGTCACAAGGTGTAACCTTGGTCCAGTAACACCCCACCCAGATGGGTGCACCCTTGCCCTTGTCACACACATAGCTGCACCGTCAAAGCCACCGGGTGTCACCTAGACCCCCTCACATCCCACCTGCGGTGTGCCACTGTGCATGTGCCACCCATGTTGCAAGGCCATTATGGCTGCCAGATGTCACCTCAGATCCATCACACCCCACCTAGCAGGGTGCCACCTCACATCAGTCACCCACGTGCTGAGGCCATCAGGGCTGCCAGGTGTCACATCCACCTGGGCATATCCACCCAGTGGGGTGCCACCTCACATAGGTAACCCATGTGGCAAGTACATCATAGCTGCTGGCTGTCACCTCAGACCAGGCACATGCCACCTGATGGGGAGCCACTTTGCACCTGTCACCCGAGTGGCAAGGCCATCACAGAAGCTGTGTTTGACCTTGGCCAGGGCACATGCCGCCTGGTGGGATGCCACCACACCAGGGTCACCTATGTGGTGAGGCTGACATTCCATTGGGTTTCACCTCAGCCCAGTCACACATCACCTGGGGGCTGCCACCTCGCATGGGTCACCCACATGTTGATGCCCTCATGAATGCTGGGATTCACTTTCGCCAGGGCACACACCAACTGGAGGAGTGCCACATACTGTGGTGCATCTGCCTGATGAGGCCTGCATGGCAGCTGGGTGTCACCTAGACCTGGGCACTCCCCACCCATCACGGTGACACTTCGCACATGCCACCAGCATGGCGATGAGGTCAGGAGGCCGAGTTTCACCTCGGCTACTTCACAACCTGCCCAGTGGGGAGCCACATCATGCAGGTGATGCACATGGCAAGACCCTCATGGCCAGGGTGTCACTTAGGCCTGGTAACACCCTGCCCCACAGAGTGCCACTTCACACATATCACCCATGAGGCAAGGCCGTAATGGTCACTGGGTGTCACCTTGGCCCAGTTACACACTGCCTGGCTGTGTGCCACCATGTGTGGGTCTCCCGTGTGGCTAGGCCTTCATGCCCACTGGGTTTCACCTCAGAACTGGCACAACCCGCCCAGCTGGGTGCAACCTCATGTGGGTCACCCACGTATTGAGGCCATAATGGAAGTGGGGTTTGACCTTGGCCTGGGCAAATCCCACCCTGAGGGATGCCACTCCACATGTGCCATCTGCATGGTGAGGCCACCATGGCCACCAGGTGTCACCTCGGCCTTGGGTCACTCTGCCCAGTGGAGAGCAACCTCATGCATGCCACCCATGTGGTGAGGCCTTGTACAGGTCACCTGCATGGTGAGGCCATCACAGCCACCAGGTGTCACTTTGGCACAGTCATGTGTGGCCCAACAGGTGGCCACATCACACTGGTCATCCACGTGGTAAGGCTGTCATGGCCCCTGAGTGTCACCTTGGCCTGGGCACACGCAACCCAGTGGGGTGCCACCCATGTGGTGAGGCCATCACAGAACCTGTGTTTGACCTTGGCCCAGAAACACCTGCCCAGTGGGGTTCCAGCCTGCCAGGGTCACCCATGTGGTGAGGCCAACACACTGCCAGGTGTCACCTAGGCCTGGGCACACCCCACCTGGTGGGATGCTCCATCTCATTGGTCACCCGCATGTTGAGCACACTACTGTGGCCTGGTGGAACCTCTGCCCCATCACTCCCTACCTGGTGGGGTGCTACCTCGTACAGGCCACCCGCATGGCAAGGCCGTAACAACCACCAGGTGTCACCTCAGCCCCATTGTACTCCACCCATCAGGGTGCCACCTCACACGGGTCACCTGTGAGGCAAACCCATCATGGCCACCAGGTGTCACATCAGTCCTGTCAAACCCCACCAGGTCAGGTACCACCTGACATATGTCACCAGCATGGCAAGGTCATCATGACCATGGTGTGTCACCTCAGCCCCATAACACACCACCTGGCAGGGTGAAACCTTGCATGAGCCACCCGGGTGGTGAAGACATCACAGCCACTGAGTGTCAAAATGGCCCAGACACACACCTCATGGTGGAATGCCACCTCATGCAGGTCACCCATGTGGTGTGGCCGTCACAGCCACCATGTGTCACCTCGGCCCCAACTCTCCCTACCTGATGGGGTGCTACCTCACATGTGCCACCCACATGACAATGCAGTCACAGCCACTAGCTGTCACCTCATCCCCATGACACCACACCTGGTGGGGTGTCATCTCTTGCATGCCACCCATGTGATGAGGACACCACAGCCACCAGGTGTCACCTTAGCTCAATCACACTCTGTCCTCCAGTGTGTCACCTCATGCAAGCCACCCGTGTTGTGAGTCCATCACTGTCATCAGGTGTCACCTCAACCCAGGTGCACCTCGCCGTGTGCAATGCCACTTTGCACGAGTCACCTGAAATGTGAGGCCATCATGGCTGCCAGGTGTCACCTAGGCCTGGGCACACCCCACCTGGTGGGATGCTACATCTCATTGGTCACCCGCATGTTGAGGACATTACAGTGGCCTGCTGGAACCTCGGCCCCATCACTCCCTACCTGGTGGGGTGCTACCTCGTACATGCCACCCACATGGCAAGGCCGTCACAGCCACAAGGTGTCACCTCAGCCTGGTCACACCCACCCCAGTGGAGTGTCACCTTACACATGCCACCCATATTGCTCATCTGTCACACCAACCATGTGTCACCTCAACCTGGGTGCACCCCACCCAGCACTGGTAACCCACCTTGCAGGGCAATCACAGCAGCCAGGTGACACCTGGGCATGGGCACACCCCACCCAGCAGGATGCCACCTCATGCGGGTCACCAGTGTGTTGAGGCCCTCACGGCAGCCATGTTTCACCTAGGCCTGGGCACACCCCACCCAGTGGGGTTTCAACTCACGAATGGCACCCATGTAGTGAGGCCTTCATGGCTGCTGGTTGTCACCTTGGCCAAGTCATACACCACGGAGTGGGATGCCACCACACAGGGGTAACCAGCGTGGCGAGGCTGTCACAGCTGTCGGGTGTCATCTTGGCCCGTCCACGCCATGCACAGCTGGGTGCCACCTCATTCTAGCCACCCACGTGGCAAGTCATCTCAGTCACCATGTTTCACTTTGGCCCCATCACTCTAGGCCGGGTGGGGTGCGACAACACATGTGCTACCCCCATGATGAGGCAGTAACAGCCATAGTGTTTTACCTCATCCCCATGACACCATGCCCAGTGGGGTGTCATCTCTTGTGTGCCATCCATGTGGCAAGCCCATCATGGCTGCCGGGTGTCACCTCAGCCCGATCACACCCTACCTGGCAGGGCTAACCTCATGCATGCCACCCACATTGCAAGTCCAATGTGGTCGCTGTGTCATGTCAACCCAGTCACACCACACCATGCAGGATACCAAATCGCATGGGTCACCTGTGTTGTGAGGCCATCACAGCCACTGAGTGTCACCTCGGCCTGGGTACACCTCGCCCATTGGGATGTCACCTAGCATGTGCCTCCCACATGGTGCAGCACTCACGGCCACCAATTTCCAGCCCCGTCACTCCCTGACCAGAAGAATGTCACCTCGACATAGGACCTGCATGGCAAGGTGGTCACACCACTGGGTGTCACGTCTGCATGGTCACATCCCACCCCGCAGGTTGCCACCTGACAAAGGTCAACTGCATGGTGAAGCTGTCATGGCTGCCAGATGTCTCCTCTGCCTGAGCACACAATGCCTGGTGGGGAGCCACCATGCACAGATCACCCACGTGATGAGGCCCTCACAGCTGCCGGGTGTCACCTTGGTTGCTTTACCCACCACCCAGTGGGGTACCACCTCGTATGGGTGACCTGCATGGAGAAGCCATCACTGCCACTGGGTGACAGCTTAGCTCAGTCACACCATGTCTTGTGGGGAGCCACCTCACTTGGGTCACCCATGTGGTGAGGCTGTCATAGCCATGGGATGTCACCTTGACCCCTTCATAGCTTTCACAGCAGGTTGCCACCACGCTGGAGCCACCTAAGAGGCAAGGGATCATGACCACCACGTGTCATCTCAGCCATGTCACACCCCTCCAGGCAAGGTGCTACCTCACCCATGTCACCAGCATGGTGAGGCTACCAAGGCCACGAGGTGTCACCTAAGCCCACTCAGACACTGCCTGATGGGGTGCTACATAGTGCATGCTACTCACATGGCTAGGCCATCATGGCCACTGGGTGTCACTTCAGCCCCATCATTCCCCACCCTGCCAGCTGCCACCATGATGTGCCACCTGCATAGCTAGGCAATCACACCACTAGGTGCCACCTTGTCCCTGTGACACCACACCTGGCACCATGTCATCTCTTGTGTGTCCCCCATGTAGTGAGGCCATCACGGCCACTGGGTGTCACCTCTTCCTGGTCAATACCCACCTGCCAGGGTGTCAACTAGCATGTGCTTCCCTCAGGACGAGACCATCACAGCCACCAGGTGTCACCTCAGCCCGATCACACACTGCACAGTGGGGTGGCACCTGGTGCATGCCACCTGTGCTGCAAGTCTGTCTTGGTCAAAGTGTGTCACCTCAACCCGGGCATACCCCACCATGTGAGATGCCACCTCGCATGGTTACTCACGTTGTGAGCACCTCTATGCCACCAGATGTCACCTTGGCCTGGTTACACCCTGCCAGGCAGGGTGCCAGCTCATGTGGGTCACCCATGTGGTGAGGTCCTCATGGCCACTGGGCATCACCTTGGACCAGTCACACACCACCTAATGGGGTGCCAGTTTGCAAGGGTCACCCATGTGATGTGGCTCTCACAGCTGCTGTGGATCACTTTGGCCTGCTCACACTGCAGCCTGCAGGGTGCAATCTCACACTTGCTACGATTGTGGCGAGGCTGTCATGGCCGCCAGGTGTCCCCTTGGCCTGGTCACAACCCACACAGCATGGTGCCACCTCTTGCAGGTCACCCATGTGGCAAGGCCATCTTGCTGCCGGGTGTCACCTCAGCTTGGTCACAACCTGCCCAGCAGGAAGACACCTAGTATAGGTCACCAGGGTTGCGAGGCTGTCACAGCCACAGGGTGTCCATTGGCGCCATCGCACCTTGCCTGGCAGGGTGCTACCATGTGTGTGCCACCCAAGTGGTGAGGCCATCACAGCCACCAGGTGCCACCTCAGCCCTGTAACACCCCACCTGGTGGGGTGCAACCTTGCACTTGCCACCCATGGTGCTGGGCCATCACAGCACCATGTGTCTCCTTGGCACCCTTACACCCTGCCCAGAGTGGTGGCACTTTGCAGGTTCCACCCACATTGCAAGGCCATTATGGCTGCTGGGTGTCACTTCAGCCCCACCACACCCTGCCTGGTGGGGTGTCAACTCATGTGATTCACCCACGTGGTGAGGCCATCAGGGATATCAGGCCTCACCTCAGCCCAGGCACATCCACCCTGTGGGGTGCCACCTTACATGTGTAAGCCATGTGGTGAGGCCGTCAGTGTTGCCAGGTCTCACCTCAGCCCAGGGACACCATGGCCGGCCAGGAGCCACTTCGTGCATGCCACCCACATGGCAAGGCCATGAAGGCCACGGGGTGTCACCTAGAATTATAAAACACAGCCCAACAGTGTACCACCTTGTGCATGCCATGCATGTGGTGATGCTGTCATGACAATCAGGTAACACCTTGAATTGGGCACACCCCATCAGGCAGGGTGCCATCTCGTGAGGGTAACCTGGGTTGCTAGGCCCTCTCGGCCACCAGGTGGCCCCTAGGCCCATGCAAACCCCACCCACCAGAGTGCCATCTCACAAGGGTCACACTTGTGGCATTGCCCTCACAGCAACAGGCTGTCACCTAGGCCCAGGCACATCCAGCCAAACAGGGTGCCACCGCGCATGTGTCAGCCATGTGGTGAGGCTGTAATGGCTGCCAGATGTCACCTCAGCTCAGTCACACCCTGCCCGGCAACAAGCCACCTCACATGGGTCATCCGTGTTGAGAGGCTGTCACAATCATGGGGTGTTGATTGGCCCCATCACACCCTGCTGGCAGGGTGCCACATCATGCATACCACCCAAGTGCTGAGGCCATTATGGTCACAAGGTGTAACCTTGGTCCAGTAACACCCCACCCAGATGGGTGCACCCTTGCCCTTGTCACACACATAGCTGCACCGTCAAAGCCACCGGGTGTCACCTAGACCCCCTCACATCCCACCTGCGGTGTGCCACTTTGCATGTGCCACCCATGTTGCAAGGCCATTATGGCTGCCAGATGTCACCTCAGATCCATCACACCCCACCTAGCAGGGTGCCACCTCACATCAGTCACCCACGTGCTGAGGCCATCAGGGCTGCCAGGTGTCACATCCACCTGCGCATATCCACCCAGTGGGGTGCCACCTCACATAGGTAACCCATGTGGCAAGTACATCATAGCTGCTGGCTGTCACCTCAGACCAGGCACATGCCACCTGATGGGGAGCCACTTTGCACCTGTCACCCGAGTGGCAAGGCCATCACAGAAGCTGTGTTTGACCTTGGCCAGGGCACATGCCGCCTGGTGGGATGCCACCACACCAGGGTCACCTATGTGGTGAGGCTGACATTCCATTGGGTTTCACCTCAGCCCAGTCACACATCACCTGGGGGCTGCCACCTCGCATGGGTCACCCACATGTTGATGCCCTCATGAATGCTGGGATTCACTTTCGCCAGGGCACACACCAACTGGAGGAGTGCCACATACTGTGGTGCATCTGCCTGATGAGGCCTGCATGGCAGCTGGGTGTCACCTAGACCTGGGCACTCCCCACCCATCACGGTGACACTTTGCACATGCCACCAGCATGGCGATGAGGTCAGGAGGCCGAGTTTCACCTCGGCTACTTCACAACCTGCCCAGTGGGGAGCCACATCATGCAGGTGATGCACATGGCAAGACCCTCATGGCCAGGGTGTCACTTAGGCCTGGTAACACCCTGCCCCACAGAGTGCCACTTCACACATATCACCCATGAGGCAAGGCCGTAATGGTCACTGGGTGTCACCTTGGCCCAGTTACACACTGCCTGGCTGTGTGCCACCATGTGTGGGTCTCCCATGTGGCTAGGCCTTCATGCCCACTGGGTTTCACCTCAGAACTGGCACAACCCGCCCAGCTGGGTGCAACCTCATGTGGGTCACCCACGTATTGAGGCCATAATGGAAGTGGGGTTTGACCTTGGCCTGGGCAAATCCCACCCTGAGGGATGCCACTCCACATGTGCCATCTGCATGGTGAGGCCACCATGGCCACCAGGTGTCACCTCGGCCTTGGGTCACTCTGCCCAGTGGAGAGCAACCTCATGCATGCCACCCATGTGGTGAGGCCTTGTACAGGTCACCTGCATGGTGAGGCCATCACATCCACCAGGTGTCACTTTGGCACAGTCATGTGCTGCCCAACAGGTGGCCACATCACACTGGTCATCCACGTGGTAAGGCTGTCATGGCCCCTGAGTGTCACCTTGGCCTGGGCACACGCAACCCAGTGGGGTGCCACCCATGTGGTGAGGCCATCACAGAACCTGTGTTTGACCTTGGCCCAGAAACACCTGCCCAGTGGGGTTCCAGCCTGCCAGGGTCACCCATGTGGTGAGGCCAACACACTGCCAGGTGTCACCTAGGCCTGGGCACACCCCACCTGGTGGGATGCTCCATCTCATTGGTCACCCGCATGTTGAGCACACTACTGTGGCCTGGTGGAACCTCTGCCCCATCACTCCCTACCTGGTGGGGTGCTACCTCGTACAGGCCACCCGCATGGCAAGGCCGTAACAACCACCAGGTGTCACCTCAGCCCCATTGTACTCCACCCATCAGGGTGCCACCTCACACGGGTCACCTGTGAGGCAAACCCATCATGGCCGCCAGGTGTCACATCAGTCCTGTCAAACCCCACCAGGTCAGGTACCACCTGACATATGTCACCAGCATGGCAAGGTCATCATGACCATGGTGTGTCACCTCAGCCCCATAACACACCACCTGGCAGGGTGAAACCTTGCATGAGCCACCCGGGTGGTGAAGACATCACAACCACTGAGTGTCAAAATGGCCCAGACACACACCTCATGGTGGAATGCCACCTCATGCAGGTCACCCATGTGGTGTGGCCGTCACAGACACCATGTGTCACCTCGGCCCCAACTCTCCCTACCTGATGGGGTGCTACCTCACATGTGCCACCCACATGACAATGCAGTCACAGCCACTAGCTGTCACCTCATCCCCATGACACCACACCTGGTGGGGTGTCATCTCTTGCATGCCACCCATGTGATGAGGACACCACAGCCACCAGGTGTCACCTTAGCTCAATCACACTCTGTCCTCCAGTGTGTCACCTCATGCAAGCCACCCGTGTTGTGAGTCCATCACTGTCATCAGGTGTCACCTCAACCCAGGTGCACCTCACCGTGTGCAATGCCACTTTGCACGAGTCACCTGAAATGTGAGGCCATCATGGCTGCCAGGTGTCACCTAGGCCTGGGCACACCCCACCTGGTGGGATGCTACATCTCATTGGTCACCCGCATGTTGAGGACATTACAGTGGCCTGCTGGAACCTCGGCCCCATCACTCCCTACCTGGTGGGGTGCTACCTCGTACATGCCACCCACATGGCAAGGCCGTCACAGCCACAAGGTGTCACCTCAGCCTGGTCACACCCACCCCAGTGGAGTGTCACCTTACACATGCCACCCATATTGCTCATCTGTCACACCAACCATGTGTCACCTCAACCTGGGTGCACCCCACCCAGCACTGGTAACCCACCTTGCAGGGCAATCACAGCAGCCAGGTGACACCTGGGCATGGGCATACCCCACCCAGCAGGATGCCACCTCATGCGGGTCACCAGTGTGTTGAGGCCCTCACGGCAGCCATGTTTCACCTAGGCCTGGGCACACCCCACCCAGTGGGGTTTCAACTCATGAATGGCACCCATGTAGTGAGGCCTTCATGGCTGCTGGTTGTCACCTTGGCCAAGTCATACACCACCCAGTGGGATGCCACCACACAGGGGTAACCAGCGTGGCGAGGCTGTCACAGCTGTCGGGTGTCATCTTGGCCCGTCCACGCCATGCACAGCTGGGTGCCCCCTCATTCTAGCCACCCACGTGGCAAGTCATCTCAGTCACCACGTTTCACTTTGGCCCCATCACTCTAGGCCGGGTGGGGTGCGACAACACATGTGCTACCCCCATGGTGAGGCAGTAACAGCCATAGTGTTTTACCTCATCCCCATGACACCATGCCCAGTGGGGTGTCATCTCTTGTGTGCCATCCATGTGGCAAGCCCATCATGGCTGCCGGGTGTCACCTCAGCCCGATCACACCCTACCTGGCAGGGCTAACCTCATGCATGCCACCCACATTGCAAGTCCAATGTGGTCGCTGTGTCATGTCAACCCAGTCACACCACACCATGCAGGATACCAAATCGCATGGGTCACCTGTGTTGTGAGCCCATCACAGCCACTGAGTGTCACCTCGGCCTGGGTACACCTTGCCCATTGGGATGTCACCTAGCATGTGCCTCCCACATGGTGCAGCACTCACGGCCACCAATTTCCAACCCCGTCACTCCCTGACCAGAAGAATGTCACCTCGACATAGGACTTGCATGGCAAGGTGGTCACACCACTGGGTGTCACGTCTGCATGGTCACATCCCACCCCACAGGTTGCCACCTGACAAAGGTCAACTGCATGGTGAAGCTGTCATGGCTGCCAGATGTCTCCTCTGCCTGAGCACACAATGCCTGGTGGGGAGCCACCATGCACAGATCACCCACGTGATGAGGCCCTCACAGCTGCCGGGTGTTACCTTGGTTGCTTTACCCACCACCCAGTGGGGTACCACCTCGTATGGGTGACCTGCATGGAGAAGCCATCACTGCCACTGGGTGACAGCTTAGCTCAGTCACACCATGTCTTGTGGGGAGCCACCTCACTTGGGTCACCCATGTGGTGAGGCTGTCATAGCCATGGGATGTCAACTTAACCCCTTCATAGCTTTCACAGCAGGTTGCCACCACGCTGGAGCCACCTAAGAGGCAAGGGATCATGACCACCACGTGTCATCTCAGCCATGTCACACCCCTCCAGGCAAGGTGCTACCTCACCCATGTCACCAGCATGGTGAGGCTACCAAGGCCACGAGGTGTCACCTAAGCCCACTCAGACACTGCCTGATGGGGTGCTACATAGTGCATGCTACTCACATGGCTAGGCCATCATGGCCACTGGGTGTCACTTCAGCCCCATCATTCCCCGCCCTGCCAGGTGCCACCTTGATGTGCCACCTGCATAGCTAGGCAATCACACCACTAGGTGCCACCTTGTCCCTGTGACACCACACCTGGCACCATGTCATCTCTTGTGTGTCCCCCATGTAGTGAGGCCATCACGGCCACTGGGTGTCACCTCTTCCTGGTCAATACCCACCTGCCAGGGTGTCAACTAGCATGTGCTTCCCTCAGGACGAGACCATCACAGCCACCAGGTGTCACCTCAGCCCGATCACACACTGCACAGTGGGGTGTCACCTTGTGCATGCCACCTGTGCTGCAAGTCTGTCTTGGTCAAAGTGTGTCACCTCAACCCGGGCATACCCCACCATGTGAGATGCCACCTCGCATGGTTACTCACGTTGTGAGCACCTCTATGCCACCAGATGTCACCTTGGCCTGGTTACACCCTGCCAGGCAGGGTGCCAGCTCATGTGGGTCACCCATGTGGTGAGGTCCTCATGGCCACTGGGCATCACCTTGGACCAGTCACACACCACCTAACGGGGTGCCAGTTTGCAAGGGTCACCCATGTGATGTGGCTCTCACAGCTGCTGTGGATCACTTTGGCCTGCTCACACTGCAGCCTGCAGGGTGCAATCTCACACTTGCTACGATTGTGGCGAGGCTGTCATGGCCGCCAGGTGTCCCCTTGGCCTGGTCACAACCCACACAGCATGGTGCCACCTCTTGCAGGTCACCCATGTGGCAAGGCCATCTTGCTGCCGGGTGTCACCTCAGCTTGGTCACAACCTGCCCAGCAGGAAGACACCTAGTATAGGTCACCAGGGTTGCGAGGCTGTCACAGCCACAGGGTGTCCATTGGCCCCATCGCACCTTGCCTGGCAGGGTGCTACCATGTGTGTGCCACCCAAGTGGTGAGGCCATCACAGCCACCAGGTGCCACCTCAGCCCTGTAACACCCCACCTGGTGGGGTGCAACCTTGCACTTGCCACCCATGGTGCTGGGCCATCACAGCACCATGTGTCTCCTTGGCACCCTTACACCCTGCCCAGAGTGGTGGCACTTTGCAGGTTCCACCCACATTGCAAGGCCATTATGGCTGCTGGGTGTCACTTCAGCCCCACCACACCCTGCCTGGTGGGGTGTCAACTCATGTGATTCACCCACGTGGTGAGGCCATCAGGGATATCAGGCCTCACCTCAGCCCAGGCACATCCACCCTGTGGGGTGCCACCTTACATGTGTAAGCCATGTGGTGAGGCCGTCAGTGTTGCCAGGTCTCACCTCAGCCCAGGGACACCATGGCCGGCCAGGAGCCACTTCGTGCATGCCACCCACATGGCAAGGCCATGAAGGCCACGGGGTGTCACCTAGAATTATAAAACACAGCCCAACAGTGTACCACCTTGTGCATGCCATGCATGTGGTGATGCTGTCATGACAATCAGGTAACACCTTGAATTGGGCACACCCCATCAGGCAGGGTGCCATCTTGTGAGGGTAACCTGGGTTGCTAGGCCCTCTCGGCCACCAGGTGGCCCCTAGGCCCATGCAAACCCCACCCACCAGAGTGCCATCTCACAAGGGTCACACTTGTGGCATTGCCCACACAGCAACAGGCTGTCACCTAGGCCCAGGCACATCCAGCCAAACAGGGTGCCACCGCGCATGTGTCAGCCATGTGGTGAGGCTGTAATGGCTGCCAGATGTCACCTCAGCTCAGTCACACCCTGCCCGGCAACAAGCCACCTCACATGGGTCATCCGTGTTGAGAGGCTGTCACAATCATGGGGTGTCGATTGGCCCCATCACACCCTGCTGGCAGGGTGCCACATCATGCATACCACCCAAGTGCTGAGGCCATTATGGTCACAAGGTGTAACCTTGGTCCAGTAACACCCCACCCAGATGGGTGCACCCTTGCCCTTGTCACACACATAGCTGCACCGTCAAAGCCACCGGGTGTCACCTAGACCCCCTCACATCCCACCTGCGGTGTGCCACTGTGCATGTGCCACCCATGTTGCAAGGCCATTATGGCTGCCAGATGTCACCTCAGATCCATCACACCCCACCTAGCAGGGTGCCACCTCACATCAGTCACCCACGTGCTGAGGCCATCAGGGCTGCCAGGTGTCACATCCACCTGGGCATATCCACCCAGTGGGGTGCCACCTCACATAGGTAACCCATGTGGCAAGTACCTCATAGCTGCTGGCTGTCACCTCAGACCAGGCACATGCCACCTGATGGGGAGCCACTTTGCACCTGTCACCCGAGTGGCAAGGCCATCACAGAAGCTGTGTTTGACCTTGGCCAGGGCACATGCCGCCTGGTGGGATGCCACCACACCAGGGTCACCTATGTGGTGAGGCTGACATTCCATTGGGTTTCACCTCAGCCCAGTCACACATCACCTGGGGGCTGCCACCTCGCATGGGTCACCCACATGTTGATGCCCTCATGAATGCTGGGATTCACTTTCGCCAGGGCACACACCAACTGGAGGAGTGCCACATACTGTGGTGCATCTGCCTGATGAGGCCTGCATGGCAGCTGGGTGTCACCTAGACCTGGGCACTCCCCACCCATCACGGTGACACTTTGCACATGCCACCAGCATGGCGATGAGGTCAGGAGGCCGAGTTTCACCTCGGCTACTTCACAACCTGCCCAGTGGGGAGCCACATCATGCAGGTGATGCACATGGCAAGACCCTCATGGCCAGGGTGTCACTTAGGCCTGGTAACACCCTGCCCCACAGAGTGCCACTTCACACATATCACCCATGAGGCAAGGCCGTAATGGTCACTGGGTGTCACCTTGGCCCAGTTACACACTGCCTGGCTGTGTGCCACCATGTGTGGGTCTCCCGTGTGGCTAGGCCTTCATGCCCACTGGGTTTCACCTCAGAACTGGCACAACCCGCCCAGCTGGGTGCAACCTCATGTGGGTCACCCACGTATTGAGGCCATAATGGAAGTGGGGTTTGACCTTGGCCTGGGCAAATCCCACCCTGAGGGATGCCACTCCACATGTGCCATCTGCATGGTGAGGCCACCATGGCCACCAGGTGTCACCTCGGCCTTGGGTCACTCTGCCCAGTGGAGAGCAACCTCATGCATGCCACCCATGTGGTGAGGCCTTGTACAGGTCACCTGCATGGTGAGGCCATCACATCCACCAGGTGTCACTTTGGCACAGTCATGTGCTGCCCAACAGGTGGCCACATCACACTGGTCATCCACGTGGTAAGGCTGTCATGGCCCCTGAGTGTCACCTTGGCCTGGGCACACGCAACCCAGTGGGGTGCCACCCATGTGGTGAGGCCATCACAGAACCTGTGTTTGACCTTGGCCCAGAAACACCTGCCCAGTGGGGTTCCAGCCTGCCAGGGTCACCCATGTGGTGAGGCCAACACACTGCCAGGTGTCACCTAGGCCTGGGCACACCCCACCTGGTGGGATGCTCCATCTCATTGGTCACCCGCATGTTGAGCACACTACTGTGGCCTGGTGGAACCTCTGCCCCATCACTCCCTACCTGGTGGGGTGCTACCTCGTACAGGCCACCCGCATGGCAAGGCCGTAACAACCACCAGGTGTCACCTCAGCCCCATTGTACTCCACCCATCAGGGTGCCACCTCACACGGGTCACCTGTGAGGCAAACCCATCATGGCCGCCAGGTGTCACATCAGTCCTGTCAAACCCCACCAGGTCAGGTACCACCTGACATATGTCACCAGCATGGCAAGGTCATCATGACCATGGTGTGTCACCTCAGCCCCATAACACACCACCTGGCAGGGTGAAACCTTGCATGAGCCACCCGGGTGGTGAAGACATCACAGCCACTGAGTGTCAAAATGGCCCAGACACACACCTCATGGTGGAATGCCACCTCATGCAGGTCACCCATGTGGTGTGGCCGTCACAGCCACCATGTGTCACCTCGGCCCCAACTCTCCCTACCTGATGGGGTGCTACCTCACATGTGCCACCCACATGACAATGCAGTCACAGCCACTAGCTGTCACCTCATCCCCATGACACCACACCTGGTGGGGTGTCATCTCTTGCATGCCACCCATGTGATGAGGACACCACAGCCACCAGGTGTCACCTTAGCTCAATCACACTCTGTCCTCCAGTGTGTCACCTCATGCAAGCCACCCGTGTTGTGAGTCCATCACTGTCATCAGGTGTCACCTCAACCCAGGTGCACCTCGCCGTGTGCAATGCCACTTTGCACGAGTCACCTGAAATGTGAGGCCATCATGGCTGCCAGGTGTCACCTAGGCCTGGGCACACCCCACCTGGTGGGATGCTACATCTCATTGGTCACCCGCATGTTGAGGACATTACAGTGGCCTGCTGGAACCTCGGCCCCATCACTCCCTACCTGGTGGGGTGCTACCTCGTACATGCCACCCACATGGCAAGGCCGTCACAGCCACAAGGTGTCACCTCAGCCTGGTCACACCCACCCCAGTGGAGTGTCACCTTACACATGCCACCCATATTGCTCATCTGTCACACCAACCATGTGTCACCTCAACCTGGGTGCACCCCACCCAGCACTGGTAACCCACCTTGCAGGGCAATCACAGCAGCCAGGTGACACCTGGGCATGGGCACACCCCACCCAGCAGGATACCACCTCATGCGGGTCACCAGTGTGTTGAGGCCCTCACGGCAGCCATGTTTCACCTAGGCCTGGGCACACCCCACCCAGTGGGGTTTCAACTCACGAATGGCACCCATGTAGTGAGGCCTTCATGGCTGCTGGTTGTCACCTTGGCCAAGTCATACACCACCCAGTGGGATGCCACCACACAGGGGTAACCAGCGTGGCGAGGCTGTCACAGCTGTCGGGTGTCATCTTGGCCCGTCCACGCCATGCACAGCTGGGTGCCACCTCATTCTAGCCACCCACGTGGCAAGTCATCTCAGTCACCATGTTTCCCTTTGGCCCCATCACTCTAGGCCGGGTGGGGTGCGACAACACATGTGCTACCCCCATGGTGAGGCAGTAACAGCCATAGTGTTTTACCTCATCCCCATGACACCATGCCCAGTGGGGTGTCATCTCTTGTGTGCCATCCATGTGGCAAGCCCATCATGGCTGCCGGGTGTCACCTCAGCCCGATCACACCCTACCTGGCAGGGCTAACCTCATGCATGCCACCCACATTGCAAGTCCAATGTGGTCGCTGTGTCATGTCAACCCAGTCACACCACACCATGCAGGATACCAAATCGCATGGGTCACCTGTGTTGTGAGGCCATCACAGCCACTGAGTGTCACCTCGGCCTGGGTACACCTTGCCCATTGGGATGTCACCTAGCATGTGCCTCCCACATGGTGCAGCACTCACGGCCACCAATTTCCAGCCCCGTCACTCCCTGACCAGAAGAATGTCACCTCGACATAGGACCTGCATGGCAAGGTGGTCACACCACTGGGTGTCACGTCTGCATGGTCACATCCCACCCCGCAGGTTGCCACCTGGCAAAGGTCAACTGCATGGTGAAGCTGTCATGGCTGCCAGATGTCTCCTCTGCCTGAGCACACAATGCCTGGTGGGGAGCCACCATGCACAGATCACCCACGTGATGAGGCCCTCACAGCTGCCGGGTGTCACCTTGGTTGCTTTACCCACCACCCAGTGGGGTACCACCTCGTATGGGTGACCTGCATGGAGAAGCCATCACTGCCACTGGGTGACAGCTTAGCTCAGTCACACCATGTCTTGTGGGGAGCCACCTCACTTGGGTCACCCATGTGGTGAGGCTGTCATAGCCATGGGATGTCAACTTAACCCCTTCATAGCTTTCACAGCAGGTTGCCACCACGCTGGAGCCACCTAAGAGGCAAGGGATCATGACCACCACGTGTCATCTCAGCCATGTCACACCCCTCCAGGCAAGGTGCTACCTCACCCATGTCACCAGCATGGTGAGGCTACCAAGGCCACGAGGTGTCACCTAAGCCCACTCAGACACTGCCTGATGGGGTGCTACATAGTGCATGCTACTCACATGGCTAGGCCATCATGGCCACTGGGTGTCACTTCAGCCCCATCATTCCCCACCCTGCCAGGTGCCACCTTGATGTGCCACCTGCATAGCTAGGCAATCACACCACTAGGTGCCACCTTGTCCCTGTGACACCACACCTGGCACCATGTCATCTCTTGTGTGTCCCCCATGTAGTGAGGCCATCACGGCCACTGGGTGTCACCTCTTCCTGGTCAATACCCACCTGCCAGGGTGTCAACTAGCATGTGCTTCCCTCAGGACGAGACCATCACAGCCACCAGGTGTCACCTCAGCCCGATCACACACTGCACAGTGGGGTGTCACCTGGTGCATGCCACCTGTGCTGCAAGTCTGTCTCGGTCAAAGTGTGTCACCTCAACCCGGGCATACCCCACCATGTGAGATGCCACCTCGCATGGTTACTCACGTTGTGAGCACCTCTATGCCACCAGATGTCACCTTGGCCTGGTTACACCCTGCCAGGCAGGGTGCCAGCTCATGTGGGTCACCCATGTGGTGAGGTCCTCATGGCCACTGGGCATCACCTTGGACCAGTCACACACCACCTAACGGGGTGCCAGTTTGCAAGGGTCACCCATGTGATGTGGCTCTCACAGCTGCTGTGGATCACTTTGGCCTGCTCACACTGCAGCCTGCAGGGTGCAATCTCACACTTGCTACGATTGTGGCGAGGCTGTCATGGCCGCCAGGTGTCCCCTTGGCCTGGTCACAACCCACACAGCATGGTGCCACCTCTTGCAGGTCACCCATGTGGCAAGGCCATCTTGCTGCCGGGTGTCACCTCAGCTTGGTCACAACCTGCCCAGCAGGAAGACACCTAGTATAGGTCACCAGGGTTGCGAGGCTGTCACAGCCACAGGGTGTCCATTGGCCCCATCGCACCTTGCCTGGCAGGGTGCTACCATGTGTGTGCCACCCAAGTGGTGAGGCCATCACAGCCACCAGGTGCCACCTCAGCCCTGTAACACCCCACCTGGTGGGGTGCAACCTTGCACTTGCCACCCACGGTGCTGGGCCATCACAGCACCATGTGTCTCCTTGGCACCCTTACACCCTGCCCAGAGTGGTGGCACTTTGCAGGTTCCACCCACATTGCAAGGCCATTATGGCTGCTGGGTGTCACTTCAGCCCCACCACACCCTGCCTGGTGGGGTGTCAACTCATGTGATTCACCCACGTGGTGAGGCCATCAGGGATATCAGGCCTCACCTCAGCCCAGGCACATCCACCCTGTGGGGTGCCACCTTACATGTGTAAGCCATGTGGTGAGGCTGTCAGTGTTGCCAGGTCTCACCTCAGCCCAGGGACACCATGGCCGGCCAGGAGCCACTTCGTGCATGCCACCCACATGGCAAGGCCATGAAGGCCACGGGGTGTCACCTAGAATTATAAAACACAGCCCAACAGTGTACCACCTTGTGCATGCCATGCATGTGGTGATGCTGTCATGACAATCAGGTAACACCTTGAATTGGGCACACCCCATCAGGCAGGGTGCCATCTCGTGAGGGTAACCTGGGTTGCTAGGCCCTCTCGGCCACCAGGTGGCCCCTAGGCCCATGCAAACCCCACCCACCAGAGTGCCATCTCACAAGGGTCACACTTGTGGCATTGCCCTCACAGCAACAGGCTGTCACCTAGGCCCAGGCACATCCAGCCAAACAGGGTGCCACCGCGCATGTGTCAGCCATGTGGTGAGGCTGTAATGGCTGCCAGATGTCACCTCAGCTCAGTCACACCCTGCCCGGCAACAAGCCACCTCACATGGGTCATCCGTGTTGAGAGGCTGTCACAATCATGGGGTGTCGATTGGCCCCATCACACCCTGCTGGCACGGTGCCACATCATGCATACCACCCAAGTGCTGAGGCCATTATGGTCACAAGGTGTAACCTTGGTCCAGTAACACCCCACCCAGATGGGTGCACCCTTGCCCTTGTCACACACATAGCTGCACCGTCAAAGCCACCGGGGGTCACCTAGACCCCCTCACATCCCACCTGCGGTGTGCCACTTTGCATGTGCCACCCATGTTGCAAGGCCATTATGGCTGCCAGATGTCACCTCAGATCCATCACACCCCACCTAGCAGGGTGCCACCTCACATCAGTCACCCACGTGCTGAGGCCATCAGGGCTGCCAGGTGTCACATCCACCTGGGCATATCCACCCAGTGGGGTGCCACCTCACATAGGTAACCCATGTGGCAAGTACATCATAGCTGCTGGCTGTCACCTCAGACCAGGCACATGCCACCTGATGGGGAGCCACTTTGCACCTGTCACCCGAGTGGCAAGGCCATCACAGAAGCTGTGTTTGACCTTGGCCAGGGCACATGCCGCCTGGTGGGATGCCACCACACCAGGGTCACCTATGTGGTGAGGCTGACATTCCATTGGGTTTCACCTCAGCCCAGTCACACATCACCTGGGGGCTGCCACCTCGCATGGGTCACCCACATGTTGATGCCCTCATGAATGCTGGGATTCACTTTCGCCAGGGCACACACCAACTGGAGGAGTGCCACATACTGTGGTGCATCTGCCTGATGAGGCCTGCATGGCAGCTGGGTGTCACCTAGACCTGGGCACTCCCCACCCATCATGGTGACACTTTGCACATGCCACCAGCATGGCGATGAGGTCAGGAGGCCGAGTTTCACCTCGGCTACTTCACAACCTGCCCAGTGGGGAGCCACATCATGCAGGTGATGCACATGGCAAGACCCTCATGGCCAGGGTGTCACTTAGGCCTGGTAACACCCTGCCCCACAGAGTGCCACTTCACACATATCACCCATGAGGCAAGGCCGTAATGGTCACTGGGTGTCACCTTGGCCCAGTTACACACTGCCTGGCTGTGTGCCACCATGTGTGGGTCTCCCGTGTGGCTAGGCCTTCATGCCCACTGGGTTTCACCTCAGAACTGGCACAACCCGCCCAGCTGGGTGCAACCTCATGTGGGTCACCCACGTATTGAGGCCATAATGGAAGTGGGGTTTGACCTTGGCCTGGGCAAATCCCACCCTGAGGGATGCCACTCCACATGTGCCATCTGCATGGTGAGGCCACCATGGCCACCAGGTGTCACCTCGGCCTTGGGTCACTCTGCCCAGTGGAGAGCAACCTCATGCATGCCACCCATGTGGTGAGGCCTTGTACAGGTCACCTGCATGGTGAGGCCATCACATCCACCAGGTGTCACTTTGGCACAGTCATGTGCTGCCCAACAGGTGGCCACATCACACTGGTCATCCACGTGGTAAGGCTGTCATGGCCCCTGAGTGTCACCTTGGCCTGGGCACACGCAACCCAGTGGGGTGCCACCCATGTGGTGAGGCCATCACAGAACCTGTGTTTGACCTTGGCCCAGAAACACCTGCCCAGTGGGGTTCCAGCCTGCCAGGGTCACCCATGTGGTGAGGCCAACACACTGCCAGGTGTCACCTAGGCCTGGGCACACCCCACCTGGTGGGATGCTCCATCTCATTGGTCACCCGCATGTTGAGCACACTACTGTGGCCTGGTGGAACCTCTGCCCCATCACTCCCTACCTGGTGGGGTGCTACCTCGTACAGGCCACCCGCATGGCAAGGCCGTAACAACCACCAGGTGTCACCTCAGCCCCATTGTACTCCACCCATCAGGGTGCCACCTCACGTGGGTCACCTGTGAGGCAAACCCATCATGGCCGCCAGGTGTCACATCAGTCCTGTCAAACCCCACCAGGTCAGGTACCACCTGACATATGTCACCAGCATGGCAAGGTCATCATGACCATGGTGTGTCACCTCAGCCCCATAACACACCACCTGGCAGGGTGAAACCTTGCATGAGCCACCCGGGTGGTGAAGACATCACAGCCACTGAGTGTCAAAATGGCCCAGACACACACCTCATGGTGGAATGCCACCTCATGCAGGTCACCCATGTGGTGTGGCCTTCACAGCCACCATGTGTCACCTCGGCCCCAACTCTCCCTACCTGATGGGGTGCTACCTCACATGTGCCACCCACATGACAATGCAGTCACAGCCACTAGCTGTCACCTCATCCCCATGACACCACACCTGGTGGGGTGTCATCTCTTGCATGCCACCCATGTGATGAGGACACCACAGCCACCAGGTGTCACCTTAGCTCAATCACACTCTGTCCTCCAGTGTGTCACCTCATGCAAGCCACCCGTGTTGTGAGTCCATCACTGTCATCAGGTGTCACCTCAACCCAGGTGCACCTCGCCGTGTGCAATGCCACTTTGCACGAGTCACCTGAAATGTGAGGCCATCATGGCTGCCAGGTGTCACCTAGGCCTGGGCACACCCCACCTGGTGGGATGCTACATCTCATTGGTCACCCGCATGTTGAGGACATTACAGTGGCCTGCTGGAACCTCGGCCCCATCACTCCCTACCTGGTGGGGTGCTACCTCGTACATGCCACCCACATGGCAAGGCCGTCACAGCCACAAGGTGTCACCTCAGCCTGGTCACACCCACCCCAGTGGAGTGTCACCTTACACATGCCACCCATATTGCTCATCTGTCACACCAACCATGTGTCACCTCAACCTGGGTGCACCCCACCCAGCACTGGTAACCCACCTTGCAGGGCAATCACAGCAGCCAGGTGACACCTGGGCATGGGCACACCCCACCCAGCAGGATGCCACCTCATGCGGGTCACCAGTGTGTTGAGGCCCTCACGGCAGCCATGTTTCACCTAGGCCTGGGCACACCCCACCCAGTGGGGTTTCAACTCACGAATGGCACCCATGTAGTGAGGCCTTCATGGCTGCTGGTTGTCACCTTGGCCAAGTCATACACCACGGAGTGGGATGCCACCACACAGGGGTAACCAGCGTGGCGAGGCTGTCACAGCTGTCGGGTGTCATCTTGGCCCGTCCACGCCATGCACAGCTGGGTGCCACCTCATTCTAGCCACCCACGTGGCAAGTCATCTCAGTCACCATGTTTCACTTTGGCCCCATCACTCTAGGCCGGGTGGGGTGCGACAACACATGTGCTACCCCCATGATGAGGCAGTAACAGCCATAGTGTTTTACCTCATCCCCATGACACCATGCCCAGTGGGGTGTCATCTCTTGTGTGCCATCCATGTGGCAAGCCCATCATGGCTGCCGGGTGTCACCTCAGCCCGATCACACCCTACCTGGCAGGGCTAACCTCATGCATGCCACCCACATTGCAAGTCCAATGTGGTCGCTGTGTCATGTCAACCCAGTCACACCACACCATGCAGGATACCAAATCGCATGGGTCACCTGTGTTGTGAGGCCATCACAGCCACTGAGTGTCACCTCGGCCTGGGTACACCTCGCCCATTGGGATGTCACCTAGCATGTGCCTCCCACATGGTGCAGCACTCACGGCCACCAATTTCCAGCCCCGTCACTCCCTGACCAGAAGAATGTCACCTCGACATAGGACCTGCATGGCAAGGTGGTCACACCACTGGGTGTCACGTCTGCATGGTCACATCCCACCCCGCAGGTTGCCACCTGACAAAGGTCAACTGCATGGTGAAGCTGTCATGGCTGCCAGATGTCTCCTCTGCCTGAGCACACAATGCCTGGTGGGGAGCCACCATGCACAGATCACCCACGTGATGAGGCCCTCACAGCTGCCGGGTGTCACCTTGGTTGCTTTACCCACCACCCAGTGGGGTACCACCTCGTATGGGTGACCTGCATGGAGAAGCCATCACTGCCACTGGGTGACAGCTTAGCTCAGTCACACCATGTCTTGTGGGGAGCCACCTCACTTGGGTCACCCATGTGGTGAGGCTGTCATAGCCATGGGATGTCACCTTGACCCCTTCATAGCTTTCACAGCAGGTTGCCACCACGCTGGAGCCACCTAAGAGGCAAGGGATCATGACCACCACGTGTCATCTCAGCCATGTCACACCCCTCCAGGCAAGGTGCTACCTCACCCATGTCACCAGCATGGTGAGGCTACCAAGGCCACGAGGTGTCACCTAAGCCCACTCAGACACTGCCTGATGGGGTGCTACATAGTGCATGCTACTCACATGGCTAGGCCATCATGGCCACTGGGTGTCACTTCAGCCCCATCATTCCCCACCCTGCCAGCTGCCACCATGATGTGCCACCTGCATAGCTAGGCAATCACACCACTAGGTGCCACCTTGTCCCTGTGACACCACACCTGGCACCATGTCATCTCTTGTGTGTCCCCCATGTAGTGAGGCCATCACGGCCACTGGGTGTCACCTCTTCCTGGTCAATACCCACCTGCCAGGGTGTCAACTAGCATGTGCTTCCCTCAGGACGAGACCATCACAGCCACCAGGTGTCACCTCAGCCCGATCACACACTGCACAGTGGGGTGTCACCTGGTGCATGCCACCTGTGCTGCAAGTCTGTCTTGGTCAAAGTGTGTCACCTCAACCCGGGCATACCCCACCATGTGAGATGCCACCTCGCATGGTTACTCACGTTGTGAGCACCTCTATGCCACCAGATGTCACCTTGGCCTGGTTACACCCTGCCAGGCAGGGTGCCAGCTCATGTGGGTCACCCATGTGGTGAGGTCCTCATGGCCACTGGGCATCACCTTGGACCAGTCACACACCACCTAATGGGGTGCCAGTTTGCAAGGGTCACCCATGTGATGTGGCTCTCACAGCTGCTGTGGATCACTTTGGCCTGCTCACACTGCAGCCTGCAGGGTGCAATCTCACACTTGCTACGATTGTGGCGAGGCTGTCATGGCCGCCAGGTGTCCCCTTGGCCTGGTCACAACCCACACAGCATGGTGCCACCTCTTGCAGGTCACCCATGTGGCAAGGCCATCTTGCTGCCGGGTGTCACCTCAGCTTGGTCACAACCTGCCCAGCAGGAAGACACCTAGTATAGGTCACCAGGGTTGCGAGGCTGTCACAGCCACAGGGTGTCCATTGGCCCCATCGCACCTTGCCTGGCAGGGTGCTACCATGTGTGTGCCACCCAAGTGGTGAGGCCATCACAGCCACCAGGTGCCACCTCAGCCCTGTAACACCCCACCTGGTGGGGTGCAACCTTGCACTTGCCACCCATGGTGCTGGGCCATCACAGCACCATGTGTCTCCTTGGCACCGTTACACCCTGCCCAGAGTGGTGGCACTTTGCAGGTTCCACCCACATTGCAAGGCCATTATGGCTGCTGGGTGTCACTTCAGCCCCACCACACCCTGCCTGGTGGGGTGTCAACTCATGTGATTCACCCACGTGGTGAGGCCATCAGGGATATCAGGCCTCACCTCAGCCCAGGCACATCCACCCTGTGGGGTGCCACCTTACATGTGTAAGCCATGTGGTGAGGCCGTCAGTGTTGCCAGGTCTCACCTCAGCCCAGGGACACCATGGCCGGCCAGGAGCCACTTCGTGCATGCCACCCACATGGCAAGGCCATGAAGGCCACGGGGTGTCACCTAGAATTATAAAACACAGCCCAACAGTGTACCACCTTGTGCATGCCATGCATGTGGTGATGCTGTCATGACAATCAGGTAACACCTTGAATTGGGCACACCCCATCAGGCAGGGTGCCATCTCGTGAGGGTAACCTGGGTTGCTAGGCCCTCTCGGCCACCAGGTGGCCCCTAGGCCCATGCAAACCCCACCCACCAGAGTGCCATCTCACAAGGGTCACACTTGTGGCATTTCCCTCACAGCAACAGGCTGTCACCTAGGCCCAGGCACATCCAGCCAAACAGGGTGCCACCGCGCATGTGTCAGCCATGTGGTGAGGCTGTAATGGCTGCCAGATGTCACCTCAGCTCAGTCACACCCTGCCCGGCAACAAGCCACCTCACATGGGTCATCCGTGTTGAGAGGCTGTCACAATCATGGGGTGTTGATTGGCCCCATCACACCCTGCTGGCAGGGTGCCACATCATGCATACCACCCAAGTGCTGAGGCCATTATGGTCACAAGGTGTAACCTTGGTCCAGTAACACCCCACCCAGATGGGTGCACCCTTGCCCTTGTCACACACATAGCTGCACCGTCAAAGCCACCGGGTGTCACCTAGACCCCCTCACATCCCACCTGCGGTGTGCCACTTTGCATGTGCCACCCATGTTGCAAGGCCATTATGGCTGCCAGATGTCACCTCAGATCCATCACACCCCACCTAGCAGGGTGCCACCTCACATCAGTCACCCACGTGCTGAGGCCATCAGGGCTGCCAGGTGTCACATCCACCTGGGCATATCCACCCAGTGGGGTGCCACCTCACATAGGTAACCCATGTGGCAAGTACATCATAGCTGCTGGCTGTCACCTCAGACCAGGCACATGCCACCTGATGGGGAGCCACTTTGCACCTGTCACCCGAGTGGCAAGGCCATCACAGAAGCTGTGTTTGACCTTGGCCAGGGCACATGCCGCCTGGTGGGATGCCACCACACCAGGGTCACCTATGTGGTGAGGCTGACATTCCATTGGGTTTCACCTCAGCCCAGTCACACATCACCTGGGGGCTGCCACCTCGCATGGGTCACCCACATGTTGATGCCCTCATGAATGCTGGGATTCACTTTCGCCAGGGCACACACCAACTGGAGGAGTGCCACATACTGTGGTGCATCTGCCTGATGAGGCCTGCATGGCAGCTGGGTGTCACCTAGACCTGGGCACTCCCCACCCATCACGGTGACACTTTGCACATGCCACCAGCATGGCGATGAGGTCAGGAGGCCGAGTTTCACCTCGGCTACTTCACAACCTGCCCAGTGGGGAGCCACATCATGCAGGTGATGCACATGGCAAGACCCTCATGGCCAGGGTGTCACTTAGGCCTGGTAACACCCTGCCCCACAGAGTGCCACTTCACACATATCACCCATGAGGCAAGGCCGTAATGGTCACTGGGTGTCACCTTGGCCCAGTTACACACTGCCTGGCTGTGTGCCACCATGTGTGGGTCTCCCGTGTGGCTAGGCCTTCATGCCCACTGGGTTTCACCTCAGAACTGGCACAACCCGCCCAGCTGGGTGCAACCTCATGTGGGTCACCCACGTATTGAGGCCATAATGGAAGTGGGGTTTGACCTTGGCCTGGGCAAATCCCACCCTGAGGGATGCCACTCCACATGTGCCATCTGCATGGTGAGGCCACCATGGCCACCAGGTGTCACCTCGGCCTTGGGTCACTCTGCCCAGTGGAGAGCAACCTCATGCATGCCACCCATGTGGTGAGGCCTTGTACAGGTCACCTGCATGGTGAGGCCATCACATCCACCAGGTGTCACTTTGGCACAGTCATGTGCTGCCCAACAGGTGGCCACATCACACTGGTCATCCACGTGGTAAGGCTGTCATGGCCCCTGAGTGTCACCTTGGCCTGGGCACACGCAACCCAGTGGGGTGCCACCCATGTGGTGAGGCCATCACAGAACCTGTGTTTGACCTTGGCCCAGAAACACCTGCCCAGTGGGGTTCCAGCCTGCCAGGGTCACCCATGTGGTGAGGCCAACACACTGCCAGGTGTCACCTAGGCCTGGGCACACCCCACCTGGTGGGATGCTCCATCTCATTGGTCACCCGCATGTTGAGCACACTACTGTGGCCTGGTGGAACCTCTGCCCCATCACTCCCTACCTGGTGGGGTGCTACCTCGTACAGGCCACCCGCATGGCAAGGCCGTAACAACCACCAGGTGTCACCTCAGCCCCATTGTACTCCACCCATCAGGGTGCCACCTCACACGGGTCACCTGTGAGGCAAACCCATCATGGCCGCCAGGTGTCACATCAGTCCTGTCAAACCCCACCAGGTCAGGTACCACCTGACATATGTCACCAGCATGGCAAGGTCATCATGACCATGGTGTGTCACCTCAGCCCCATAACACACCACCTGGCAGGGTGAAACCTTGCATGAGCCACCCGGGTGGTGAAGACATCACAACCACTGAGTGTCAAAATGGCCCAGACACACACCTCATGGTGGAATGCCACCTCATGCAGGTCACCCATGTGGTGTGGCCGTCACAGACACCATGTGTCACCTCGGCCCCAACTCTCCCTACCTGATGGGGTGCTACCTCACATGTGCCACCCACATGACAATGCAGTCACAGCCACTAGCTGTCACCTCATCCCCATGACACCACACCTGGTGGGGTGTCATCTCTTGCATGCCACCCATGTGATGAGGACACCACAGCCACCAGGTGTCACCTTAGCTCAATCACACTCTGTCCTCCAGTGTGTCACCTCATGCAAGCCACCCGTGTTGTGAGTCCATCACTGTCATCAGGTGTCACCTCAACCCAGGTGCACCTCACCGTGTGCAATGCCACTTTGCACGAGTCACCTGAAATGTGAGGCCATCATGGCTGCCAGGTGTCACCTAGGCCTGGGCACACCCCACCTGGTGGGATGCTACATCTCATTGGTCACCCGCATGTTGAGGACATTACAGTGGCCTGCTGGAACCTCGGCCCCATCACTCCCTACCTGGTGGGGTGCTACCTCGTACATGCCACCCACATGGCAAGGCCGTCACAGCCACAAGGTGTCACCTCAGCCTGGTCACACCCACCCCAGTGGAGTGTCACCTTACACATGCCACCCATATTGCTCATCTGTCACACCAACCATGTGTCACCTCAACCTGGGTGCACCCCACCCAGCACTGGTAACCCACCTTGCAGGGCAATCACAGCAGCCAGGTGACACCTGGGCATGGGCATACCCCACCCAGCAGGATGCCACCTCATGCGGGTCACCAGTGTGTTGAGGCCCTCACGGCAGCCATGTTTCACCTAGGCCTGGGCACACCCCACCCAGTGGGGTTTCAACTCATGAATGGCACCCATGTAGTGAGGCCTTCATGGCTGCTGGTTGTCACCTTGGCCAAGTCATACACCACCCAGTGGGATGCCACCACACAGGGGTAACCAGCGTGGCGAGGCTGTCACAGCTGTCGGGTGTCATCTTGGCCCGTCCACGCCATGCACAGCTGGGTGCCCCCTCATTCTAGCCACCCACGTGGCAAGTCATCTCAGTCACCACGTTTCACTTTGGCCCCATCACTCTAGGCCGGGTGGGGTGCGACAACACATGTGCTACCCCCATGGTGAGGCAGTAACAGCCATAGTGTTTTACCTCATCCCCATGACACCATGCCCAGTGGGGTGTCATCTCTTGTGTGCCATCCATGTGGCAAGCCCATCATGGCTGCCGGGTGTCACCTCAGCCCGATCACACCCTACCTGGCAGGGCTAACCTCATGCATGCCACCCACATTGCAAGTCCAATGTGGTCGCTGTGTCATGTCAACCCAGTCACACCACACCATGCAGGATACCAAATCGCATGGGTCACCTGTGTTGTGAGGCCATCACAGCCACTGAGTGTCACCTCGGCCTGGGTACACCTTGCCCATTGGGATGTCACCTAGCATGTGCCTCCCACATGGTGCAGCACTCACGGCCACCAATTTCCAACCCCGTCACTCCCTGACCAGAAGAATGTCACCTCGACATAGGACTTGCATGGCAAGGTGGTCACACCACTGGGTGTCACGTCTGCATGGTCACATCCCACCCCACAGGTTGCCACCTGACAAAGGTCAACTGCATGGTGAAGCTGTCATGGCTGCCAGATGTCTCCTCTGCCTGAGCACACAATGCCTGGTGGGGAGCCACCATGCACAGATCACCCACGTGATGAGGCCCTCACAGCTGCCGGGTGTTACCTTGGTTGCTTTACCCACCACCCAGTGGGGTACCACCTCGTATGGGTGACCTGCATGGAGAAGCCATCACTGCCACTGGGTGACAGCTTAGCTCAGTCACACCATGTCTTGTGGGGAGCCACCTCACTTGGGTCACCCATGTGGTGAGGCTGTCATAGCCATGGGATGTCAACTTAACCCCTTCATAGCTTTCACAGCAGGTTGCCACCACGCTGGAGCCACCTAAGAGGCAAGGGATCATGACCACCACGTGTCATCTCAGCCATGTCACACCCCTCCAGGCAAGGTGCTACCTCACCCATGTCACCAGCATGGTGAGGCTACCAAGGCCACGAGGTGTCACCTAAGCCCACTCAGACACTGCCTGATGGGGTGCTACATAGTGCATGCTACTCACATGGCTAGGCCATCATGGCCACTGGGTGTCACTTCAGCCCCATCATTCCCCGCCCTGCCAGGTGCCACCTTGATGTGCCACCTGCATAGCTAGGCAATCACACCACTAGGTGCCACCTTGTCCCTGTGACACCACACCTGGCACCATGTCATCTCTTGTGTGTCCCCCATGTAGTGAGGCCATCACGGCCACTGGGTGTCACCTCTTCCTGGTCAATACCCACCTGCCAGGGTGTCAACTAGCATGTGCTTCCCTCAGGACGAGACCATCACAGCCACCAGGTGTCACCTCAGCCCGATCACACACTGCACAGTGGGGTGTCACCTTGTGCATGCCACCTGTGCTGCAAGTCTGTCTTGGTCAAAGTGTGTCACCTCAACCCGGGCATACCCCACCATGTGAGATGCCACCTCGCATGGTTACTCACGTTGTGAGCACCTCTATGCCACCAGATGTCACCTTGGCCTGGTTACACCCTGCCAGGCAGGGTGCCAGCTCATGTGGGTCACCCATGTGGTGAGGTCCTCATGGCCACTGGGCATCACCTTGGACCAGTCACACACCACCTAACGGGGTGCCAGTTTGCAAGGGTCACCCATGTGATGTGGCTCTCACAGCTGCTGTGGATCACTTTGGCCTGCTCACACTGCAGCCTGCAGGGTGCAATCTCACACTTGCTACGATTGTGGCGAGGCTGTCATGGCCGCCAGGTGTCCCCTTGGCCTGGTCACAACCCACACAGCATGGTGCCACCTCTTGCAGGTCACCCATGTGGCAAGGCCATCTTGCTGCCGGGTGTCACCTCAGCTTGGTCACAACCTGCCCAGCAGGAAGACACCTAGTATAGGTCACCAGGGTTGCGAGGCTGTCACAGCCACAGGGTGTCCATTGGCCCCATCGCACCTTGCCTGGCAGGGTGCTACCATGTGTGTGCCACCCAAGTGGTGAGGCCATCACAGCCACCAGGTGCCACCTCAGCCCTGTAACACCCCACCTGGTGGGGTGCAACCTTGCACTTGCCACCCATGGTGCTGGGCCATCACAGCACCATGTGTCTCCTTGGCACCCTTACACCCTGCCCAGAGTGGTGGCACTTTGCAGGTTCCACCCACATTGCAAGGCCATTATGGCTGCTGGGTGTCACTTCAGCCCCACCACACCCTGCCTGGTGGGGTGTCAACTCATGTGATTCACCCACGTGGTGAGGCCATCAGGGATATCAGGCCTCACCTCAGCCCAGGCACATCCACCCTGTGGGGTGCCACCTTACATGTGTAAGCCATGTGGTGAGGCCGTCAGTGTTGCCAGGTCTCACCTCAGCCCAGGGACACCATGGCCGGCCAGGAGCCACTTCGTGCATGCCACCCACATGGCAAGGCCATGAAGGCCACGGGGTGTCACCTAGAATTATAAAACACAGCCCAACAGTGTACCACCTTGTGCATGCCATGCATGTGGTGATGCTGTCATGACAATCAGGTAACACCTTGAATTGGGCACACCCCATCAGGCAGGGTGCCATCTTGTGAGGGTAACCTGGGTTGCTAGGCCCTCTCGGCCACCAGGTGGCCCCTAGGCCCATGCAAACCCCACCCACCAGAGTACCATCTCACAAGGGTCACACTTGTGGCATTGCCCACACAGCAACAGGCTGTCACCTAGGCCCAGGCACATCCAGCCAAACAGGGTGCCACCGCGCATGTGTCAGCCATGTGGTGAGGCTGTAATGGCTGCCAGATGTCACCTCAGCTCAGTCACACCCTGCCCGGCAACAAGCCACCTCACATGGGTCATCCGTGTTGAGAGGCTGTCACAATCATGGGGTGTCGATTGGCCCCATCACACCCTGCTGGCAGGGTGCCACATCATGCATACCACCCAAGTGCTGAGGCCATTATGGTCACAAGGTGTAACCTTGGTCCAGTAACACCCCACCCAGATGGGTGCACCCTTGCCCTTGTCACACACATAGCTGCACCGTCAAAGCCACCGGGTGTCACCTAGACCCCCTCACATCCCACCTGCGGTGTGCCACTGTGCATGTGCCACCCATGTTGCAAGGCCATTATGGCTGCCAGATGTCACCTCAGATCCATCACACCCCACCTAGCAGGGTGCCACCTCACATCAGTCACCCACGTGCTGAGGCCATCAGGGCTGCCAGGTGTCACATCCACCTGGGCATATCCACCCAGTGGGGTGCCACCTCACATAGGTAACCCATGTGGCAAGTACCTCATAGCTGCTGGCTGTCACCTCAGACCAGGCACATGCCACCTGATGGGGAGCCACTTTGCACCTGTCACCCGAGTGGCAAGGCCATCACAGAAGCTGTGTTTGACCTTGGCCAGGGCACATGCCGCCTGGTGGGATGCCACCACACCAGGGTCACCTATGTGGTGAGGCTGACATTCCATTGGGTTTCACCTCAGCCCAGTCACACATCACCTGGGGGCTGCCACCTCGCATGGGTCACCCACATGTTGATGCCCTCATGAATGCTGGGATTCACTTTCGCCAGGGCACACACCAACTGGAGGAGTGCCACATACTGTGGTGCATCTGCCTGATGAGGCCTGCATGGCAGCTGGGTGTCACCTAGACCTGGGCACTCCCCACCCATCACGGTGACACTTTGCACATGCCACCAGCATGGCGATGAGGTCAGGAGGCCGAGTTTCACCTCGGCTACTTCACAACCTGCCCAGTGGGGAGCCACATCATGCAGGTGATGCACATGGCAAGACCCTCATGGCCAGGGTGTCACTTAGGCCTGGTAACACCCTGCCCCACAGAGTGCCACTTCACACATATCACCCATGAGGCAAGGCCGTAATGGTCACTGGGTGTCACCTTGGCCCAGTTACACACTGCCTGGCTGTGTGCCACCATGTGTGGGTCTCCCGTGTGGCTAGGCCTTCATGCCCACTGGGTTTCACCTCAGAACTGGCACAACCCGCCCAGCTGGGTGCAACCTCATGTGGGTCACCCACGTATTGAGGCCATAATGGAAGTGGGGTTTGACCTTGGCCTGGGCAAATCCCACCCTGAGGGATGCCACTCCACATGTGCCATCTGCATGGTGAGGCCACCATGGCCACCAGGTGTCACCTCGGCCTTGGGTCACTCTGCCCAGTGGAGAGCAACCTCATGCATGCCACCCATGTGGTGAGGCCTTGTACAGGTCACCTGCATGGTGAGGCCATCACATCCACCAGGTGTCACTTTGGCACAGTCATGTGCTGCCCAACAGGTGGCCACATCACACTGGTCATCCACGTGGTAAGGCTGTCATGGCCCCTGAGTGTCACCTTGGCCTGGGCACACGCAACCCAGTGGGGTGCCACCCATGTGGTGAGGCCATCACAGAACCTGTGTTTGACCTTGGCCCAGAAACACCTGCCCAGTGGGGTTCCAGCCTGCCAGGGTCACCCATGTGGTGAGGCCAACACACTGCCAGGTGTCACCTAGGCCTGGGCACACCCCACCTGGTGGGATGCTCCATCTCATTGGTCACCCGCATGTTGAGCACACTACTGTGGCCTGGTGGAACCTCTGCCCCATCACTCCCTACCTGGTGGGGTGCTACCTCGTACAGGCCACCCGCATGGCAAGGCCGTAACAACCACCAGGTGTCACCTCAGCCCCATTGTACTCCACCCATCAGGGTGCCACCTCACACGGGTCACCTGTGAGGCAAACCCATCATGGCCGCCAGGTGTCACATCAGTCCTGTCAAACCCCACCAGGTCAGGTACCACCTGACATATGTCACCAGCATGGCAAGGTCATCATGACCATGGTGTGTCACCTCAGCCCCATAACACACCACCTGGCAGGGTGAAACCTTGCATGAGCCACCCGGGTGGTGAAGACATCACAGCCACTGAGTGTCAAAATGGCCCAGACACACACCTCATGGTGGAATGCCACCTCATGCAGGTCACCCATGTGGTGTGGCCGTCACAGCCACCATGTGTCACCTCGGCCCCAACTCTCCCTACCTGATGGGGTGCTACCTCACATGTGCCACCCACATGACAATGCAGTCACAGCCACTAGCTGTCACCTCATCCCCATGACACCACACCTGGTGGGGTGTCATCTCTTGCATGCCACCCATGTGATGAGGACACCACAGCCACCAGGTGTCACCTTAGCTCAATCACACTCTGTCCTCCAGTGTGTCACCTCATGCAAGCCACCCGTGTTGTGAGTCCATCACTGTCATCAGGTGTCACCTCAACCCAGGTGCACCTCGCCGTGTGCAATGCCACTTTGCACGAGTCACCTGAAATGTGAGGCCATCATGGCTGCCAGGTGTCACCTAGGCCTGGGCACACCCCACCTGGTGGGATGCTACATCTCATTGGTCACCCGCATGTTGAGGACATTACAGTGGCCTGCTGGAACCTCGGCCCCATCACTCCCTACCTGGTGGGGTGCTACCTCGTACATGCCACCCACATGGCAAGGCCGTCACAGCCACAAGGTGTCACCTCAGCCTGGTCACACC